>NW_026605776.1:0-69309 GCF_945859685.1 Eupeodes corollae | reverse complement strand
TACATGTCAAGTATCTATTTTGAAGTCTTGATCGATTTTGGGGGTTGGGAAGGATCAGGTGATGGTTTTGGGTGTGATTTGATTTTCGTCTAGAACATCAAAAATCCTTCAGGATGCTCCAAAATGACTCATCTATATCTATAATGATAGATCTTGATTAGGAGTATCTTTTTCTAGTACATGTCAAGTATCTATTTTGAAGTCTTGATCGATTTTGGGGTTGGGAAGGATCAGGTGATGGTTTTGGGTGTGATTTGATTTTCGTCTAGAACATCAAAAATCCTTCAGGATGCTCCAAAATGACTCATCTATATCTATAATGATAGATCTTGATTATTTTTATTTTGAAGTCTTGATCGATTTTGGGGGTTGGGAAGGATCAGGTGATGGTTTTGGGTGTGAATTGATTTTCGTCTAGAACATCAAAAATCCTTCAGGATGCTCCAAAATGACTCATCTATATCTATAATGATAGACCTTGATTAGGAGTATCTTTTTCTAGTACATGTCAAGTATCTATTTTGAAGTCTTGATCGATTTTGGGGGTTGGGAAGGATCAGGTGATGGTTTTGGGTGTGATTTGATTTTCGTCTAGAACATCAAAAATCCTTCAGGATGCTCCAAAATGACTCATCTATATCTATAATGATAGATCTTGATTAGGAGTATCTTTTTCTAGTACATGTCAAGTATCTATTTTGAAGTCTTGATCGATTTTGGGGGTTGGGAAGGATCAGGTGATGGTTTTGGGTGTGATTTGATTTTCGTCTAGAACATAAAAAATCCTTCAGGATGCTCCAAAATGACTCATCTATATCTATAATGATAGATCTTGATAAGAGTATCTTTTTCTAGTACATGTCAAGTATCTATTTTGAAGTCTTGATCGATTTTGGGGGTTGGGAAGGATCAGGTGATGGTTTTGGGTGTGATTTGATTTTCGTCTAGAACATCAAACATCCTTCAGGATGCTCCAAAATGACTCATCTATATCTATAATGATAGATCTTGATTAGGAGTATCTTTTTCTAGTACATGTCAAGTATCTATTTTGAAGTCTTGATCGATTTTGGGGGTTGGGAAGGATCAGGTGATGGTTTTGGGTGTGATTTGATTTTCGTCTAGAACATCAAAAATCCTTCAGGATGCTCCAAAATGACTCATCTATATCTATAATGATAGATCTTGATTAGGAGTATCTTTTTCTAGTCCATGTCAAGTATCTATTTTGAAGTCTTGATCGATTTTGGGGGTTGGGAAGGATCAGGTGATGGTTTTGGGTGTGATTTGATTTTCGTCTAGAACATCAAAAATCCTTCAGGATGCTCCAAAATGACTCATCTATATCTATAATGATAGATCTTGATTAGGAGTATCTTTTTCTAGTACATGTCAAGTATCTATTTTGAAGTCTTGATCGATTTTGGGGGTTGGAAAGGATCAGGTGATGGTTTTGGGTGTGATTTGATTTTCGTCTAGAACATCAAAAATCCTTCAGGATGCTCCAAAATGACTCATCTATATCTATAATGATAGATCTTGATTAGGAGTATCTTTTTCTAGTACATGTCAAGTATCTATTTTGAAGTCTTGATCGATTTTGGGGGTTGGGAAGGATCAGGTGATGGTTTTGGGTGTGATTTGATTTTCGTCTAGAACATCAAAAATCCTTCAGGATGCTCCAAAATGACTCATCTATATCTATAATGATATATCTTGATTAGGAGTATCTTTTTCTAGTACATGTCAAGTATCTATTTTGAAGTCTTGATCGATTTTGGGGGTTGGGAAGGATCAGGTGATGGTTTTGGGTGTGATTTGATTTTCGTCTAGAACATCAAAAATCCTTCAGGATGCTCCAAAATGACTCATCTATATCTATAATGATAGATCTTGATTATTTTTATTTTGAAGTCTTGATCGATTTTGGGGGTTGGGAAGGATCAGGTGATGGTTTTGGGTGTGAATTGATTTTCGTCTAGAACATCAAAAATCCTTCAGGATGCTCCAAAATGACTCATCTATATCTATAATGATAGACCTTGATTAGGAGTATCTTTTTCTAGTACATGTCAAGTATCTATTTTGAAGTCTTGATCGATTTTGGGGGTTGGGATGGATCAGGTGATGGTTTTGGGTGTGATTTGATTTTCGTCTAGAACATCAAAAATCCTTCAGGATGCTCCAAAATGACTCATCTATATCTATAATGATAGATCTTGATTAGGAGTATCTTTTTCTAGTACATGTCAAGTATCTATTTTGAAGTCTTGATCGATTTTGGGGTTGGGAAGGATCAGGTGATGGTTTTGGGTGTGATTTGATTTTCGTCTAGAACATCAAAAATCCTTCAGGATGCTCCAAAATGACTCATCTATATCTATAATGATAGATCTTGATTAGGAGTATCTTTTTCTAGTACGTGTCAAGTATCTATTTTGAAGTCTTGATCGATTTTGGGGGTTGGGAAGGATCAGGTGATGGTTTTGGGTGTGATTTGATTTTCGTCTAGAACATCAAAAATCCTTCAGGATGCTCCAAAATGACTCATCTATATCTATAATGATAGATCTTGATTAGGAGTATCTTTTTCTAGTACATGTCAAGTATCTATTTTGAAGTCTTGATTGATTTTGGGGGTTGGGAAGGATCAGGTGATGGTTTTGGGTGTGATTTGATTTTCGTCTAGAACATCAAAAATCCTTCAGGATGCTCCAAAATGACTCATCTATATCTATAATGATAGATCTTGATTAGGAGTATCTTTTTGTAGTACATGTCAAGTATCTATTTTGAAGTCTTGATCGATTTTGGGGGTTGGGAAGGATCAGGTGATGGTTTTGGGTGTGATTTGATTTTCGTCTAGAACATCAAAAAATCCTTCAGGATGCTCCAAAATGACCCATCTATATCTATAATGATAGATCTTGATTAGGAGTATCTTTTTCTGGTACATGTCAAGTATCTATTTTGAAGTCTTGATCGATTTTGGGGGTTGGGAAGGATCAGGTGATGGTTTTGGGTGTGATTTGATTTTCGTCTAGAACATCAAAAATCCTTCAGGATGCTCCAAAATGACTCATCTATATCTATAATGATAGATCTTGATTAGGAGTATCTTTTTCTAGTACATGTCAAGTATCTATTTTGAAGTCTTGATCGATTTTGGGGGTTGGGAAGGATCAGGTGATGGTTTTGGGTGTGATTTGATTTTCGTCTAGAACATCAAAAATCCTTCAGGATGCTCCAAAATGACTCATCTATATCTATAATGATATATCTTGATTAGGAGTATCTTTTTCTAGTACATGTCAAGTATCTATTTTGAAGTCTTGATCGATTTTGGGGGTTGGGAAGGATCAGGTGATGGTTTTGGGTGTGATTTGATTTTCGTCTAGAACATCAAAAATCCTTCAGGATGCTCCAAAATGACTCATCTATATCTATAATGATAGATCTTGATTAGGAGTATCTTTTTCTAGTACATGTCAAGTATCTATTTTGAAGTCTTGATCGATTTTGGGGGTTGGGAAGGATCAGGTGATGTTTTTGGGTGTGATTTGATTTTCGTCTAGAACATCAAAAATCCTTCAGGATGCTCCAAAATGATCTTGATTAGGAGTATCTTTTTCTAGTACATGTCAAGTATCTATTTTGAAGTCTTGATCGATTTTGGGGGTTGGGAAGGATCAGGTGATGGTTTTGGGTGTGATTTGATTTTCGTCTAGAACATCAAAAATCCTTCAGGATGCTCCAAAATGACTCATCTATATCTATAATGATAGATCTTGATTAGGAGTATCTTTTTTCTAGTACATGTCAAGTATCTATTTTGAAGTCTTGATCGATTTTGGGGGTTGGGAAGGATCAGGTGATGGTTTTGGGTGTGATTTGATTTTCGTCTAGAACATCAAAAATCCTTCAGGATGCTCCAAAATGACTCATCTATATCTATAATGATAGATCTTGATTAGGAGTATCTTTTTCTAGTACATGTCAAGTATCTATTTTGAAGTCTTGATCGATTTTGGGGGTTGGGAAGGATCAGGTGATGGTTTTGGTGTGATTTGATTTTCGTCTAGAATATCAAAAATCCTTCAGGATGCTCCAAAATGACTCATCTATATCTATAATGATAGATCTTGATTAGGAGTATCTTTTTCTAGTACATGTCAAGTATATATTTTGAAGTCTTGATCGTTTTTGGGGGTTTGGAAGGATCAATTGATGGTTTTGGGTGTGATTTGATTTTCGTCTAGAACATCAAAAATCCTTCAGGATGCTCCAAAATGACTCATCTATATCTATAATGATAGATCTTGATTAGGAGTATCTTTTTCTAGTACATGTCAAGTATCTATTTTGAAGTCTTGATCTATTTTGGGGGTTGGGAAGGATCAGGTGATGGTTTTGGGTGTGATTTGATTTTCGTCTAGAACATCAAAAATCCTTCAGGATGCTCCAAAATGACTCATCTATATCTATAATGATAGATCTTGATTAGGAGTATCTTTTTCTAGTACATGTCAAGTATCTATTTTGAAGTCTTGATCGATTTTGGGGGTTGGGAAGGATCAGGTGATGGTTTTGGGTGTGATTTGATTTTCGTCTAGAACATCAAAAATCCTTCAGGATGCTCCAAAATGACTCATCTATATCTATAATGATAGATCTTGATTAGGAGTATCTTTTTCTAGTACATGTCAAGTATCTATTTTGAAGTCTTGATCGATTTTGGGGGTTGGGAAGGATCAGGTGATGGTTTTGGGTGTGATTTGATTTTCGTCCTAGAACATCAAAAATCCTTCAGGATGCTCCAAAATGACTCATCTATATCTATAATGATATATCTTGATTAGGAGTATCTTTTTCTAGTACATGTCAAGTATCTATTTTGAAGTCTTGATCGAATTTGGGGGTTGGGAAGGATCAGGTGATGGTTTTGGGTGTGATTTGATTTTCGTCTAGAACATCAAAAATCCTTCAGGATGCTCCAAAATGACTCATCTATATCTATAATGATAGATCTTGATTAGGAGTATCTTTTTCTAGTACATGTCAAGTATCTATTTTGAAGTCTTGATCGATTTTGGGGGTTGGGAAGGATCAGGTGATGGTTTTGGGTGTGATTTGATTTTCGTCTAGAACATCAAAAATCCTTCAGGATGCTCCAAAATGACTCATCTATATCTATAATGATAGATCTTGATTAGGAGTATCTTTTTCTAGTACATGTCAAGTATCTATTTTGAAGTCTTGATCGATTTTGGGGGTTGGGAAGGATCAGGTGATGGTTTTGGGTGTGATTTGATTTTCGTCTAGAACATCAAAAATCCTTCAGGATGCTCCAAAATGACTCATCTATATCTATAATGATAGATCTTGATTAGGAGTATCTTTTTCTAGTACATGTCAAGTATCTATTTTGAAGTCTTGATCGATTTTGGGGGTTGGGAAAGATCAGGTGATGGTTTTGGGTGTGATTTGATTTTCGTCTAGAACATCAAAAATCCTTCAGGATGCTCCAAAATGACTCATCTATATCTATAATGATAGATCTTGATTAGGAGTATCTTTTTCTAGTACATGTCAAGTATCTATTTTGAAGTCTTGATCGATTTTGGGGGTTGGGAAGGATCAGGTGATGGTTTTGGGTGTGATTTGATTTTCGTCTAGAACATCAAAAATCCTTCAGTATGCTCCAAAATGACTCATCTATATCTATAATGATAGATCTTGATTAGGAGTATCTTTTTCTAGTACATGTCAAGTATCTATTTTGAAGTCTTGATCGATTTTGGGGGTTGGGAAGGATCAGGTGATGGTTTTGGGTGTGATTTGATTTTCGTCTAGAACATCAAAAATCCTTCAGGATGCTCCAAAATGACTCATCTATATCTATAATGATAGATCTTGATTAGGAGTATCTTTTTCTAGTACATGTCAAGTATCTATTTTGAAGTCTTGATCGATTTTGGGGGTTGGGAAGGATCAGGTGATGGTTTTGGGTGTGATTTGATTTTCGTCTAGAACATCAAAAATCCTTCAGGATGCTCCAAAATGACTCATCTATATCTATAATGATAGATCTTGATTAGGAGTATCATTTTCTAGTACATGTCAAGTATCTATTTTGAAGTCTTGATCGATTTTGGGGGTTGGGAAGGATCAGGTGATGGTTTTGGGTGTGATTTGATTTTCGTCTAGAACATCAAAAATCCTTCAGGATGCTCCAAAATGACTCATCTATATCTATAATGATAGATCTTGATTAGGAGTATCTTTTTCTAGTACATGTCAAGTATCTATTTTGAAGTCTTGATCGATTTTGGGGGTTGGGAAGGATCAGGTGATGGTTTTGGGTGTGATTTGATTTTCGTCTAGAACATCAAAAATCCTTCAGGATGCTCCAAAATGACTCATCTATATCTATAATGATAGATCTTGATTAGGAGTTTCTTTTTCTAGTACATGTCAAGTATCTATTTTGAAGTCTTGATCGATTTTGGGGGTTGGGAAGGATCAGGTGATGGTTTTGGGTGTGACTTGATTTTCGTCTAGAACATCAAAAATCCTTCAGGATGCTCCAAAATGACTCATCTATATCTATAATGATAGATCTTGATTAGGAGTATCTTTTTCTAGTACATGTCAAGTATCTATTTTGAAGTCTTGATCGATTTTGGGGGTTGGGAAGGATCAGGTGATGGTTTTGGGTGTGATTTGATTTTCGTCTAGAACATCAAAAATCCTTCAGGATGCTCCAAAATGACTCATCTATATCTATAATGATAGATCTTGATTAGGAGTATCTTTTTCTAGTACATGTCAAGTATCTATTTTGAAGTCTTGATCGATTTTGGGGGTTGGGAATGATCAGGTGATGGTTTTGGGTGTGATTTGATTTTCGTCTAGAACATCAAAAATCCTTCAGGATGCTCCAAAATGACTCATCTATATCTATAATGATAGATCTTGATTAGGAGTATCTTTTTCTAGTACATGTCAAGTATCTATTTTGAAGTCTTGATCGATTTTGGGGGTTGGGAAGGATCAGGTGATGGTTTTGGGTGTGATTTGATTTTCGTCTAGAACATCAAAAATCCTTCAGGATGCTCCAAAATGACTCATCTATATCTATAATGATAGATCTTGATTAGGAGTATCTTTTTCTAGTACATGTCAAGTATCTATTTTGAAGTCTTGATCGATTTTGGGGGTTGGGAAGGATCAGGTGATGGTTTTGGGTGTGATTTGATTTTCGTCTAGAACATCAAAAATCCTTCAGGATGCTCCAAAATGACTCATCTATATCTATAATGATAGATCTTGATTAGGAGTATCTTTTTCTAGTACATGTCAAGTATCTATTTTGAAGTCTTGATCGATTTTGGGGGTTGGGAAGGATCAGGTGATGGTTTTGGGTGTGATTTGATTTTCGTCTAGAACATCAAAAATCCTTCAGGATGCTCCAAAATGACTCATCTATATCTATAATGATAGATCTTGATTAGGAGTATCTTTTTCTAGTTCATGTCAAGTATCTATTTTGAAGTCTTGATCGATTTTGGGGGTTGGGAAGGATCAGGTGATGGTTTTGGGTGTGATTTGATTTTCGTCTAGAACATCAAAAATCCTTCAGGATGCTCCAAAATGACTCATCTATATCTATAATGATAGATCTTGATTAGGAGTATCTTTTTCTAGTACATGTCAAGTATCTATTTTGAAGTCTTGATCGATTTTGGGGGTTGGGAAGGATCAGGTGATGGTTTTGGGTGTGATTTGATTTTCGTCTAGAACATCAAAAATCCTTCAGGATGCTCCAAAATGACTCATCTATATCTATAATGATAGATCTTGATTAGGAGTATCTTTTTCTAGTACATGTCAAGTATCTATTTTGAAGTCTTGATCGATTTTGGGGGTTGGGAAGGATCAGGTGATGGTTTTGGGTGTGATTTGATTTTCGTCTAGAACATCAAAAATCCTTCAGGATGCTCCAAAATGACTCATCTATATCTATAATGATAGATCTTGATTAGGAGTATCATTTTCTAGTACATGTCAAGTATCTATTTTGAAGTCTTGATCGATTTTGGGGGTTGGGAAGGATCAGGTGATGGTTTTGGGTGTGATTTGATTTTCGTCTAGAACATCAAAAATCCTTCAGGATGCTCCAAAATGACTCATCTATATCTATAATGATAGATCTTGATTAGGAGTATCTTTTTCTAGTACATGTCAAGTATCTATTTTGAAGTCTTGATCGATTTTGGGGGTTGGGAAGGATCAGGTGATGGTTTTGGGTGTGATTTGATTTTCGTCTAGAACATCAAAAATCCTTCAGGATGCTCCAAAATGACTCATCTATATCTATAATGATAGATCTTGATTAGGAGTATCTTTTTCTAGTACATGTCAAGTATCTATTTTGAAGTCTTGATCGATTTTGGGGGTTGGGAAGGATCAGGTGATGGTTTTGGGTGTGACTTGATTTTCGTCTAGAACATCAAAAATCCTTCAGGATGCTCCAAAATGACTCATCTATATCTATAATGATAGATCTTGATTAGGAGTATCTTTTTCTATTACATGTCAAGTATCTAGTTTGAAGTCTTGATCGATTTTGGGGGTTGGGAAGGATCAGGTGATGGTTTTGGGTGTGATTTGATTTTCGTCTAGAACATCAAAAATCCTTCAGGATGCTCCAAAATGACTTATCTATATCTATAATGATAGATCTTGATTAGGAGTATCTTTTTCTAGTACATGTCAAGTATCTATTTTGAAGTCTTGATCGATTTTGGGGGTTGGGAAGGATCAGGTGATGGTTTTGGGTGTGATTTGATTTTCGTCTAGAACATCAAAAATCCTTCAGGATGCTCCAAAATGACTCATCTATATCTATAATGATAGATCTTGATTAGGAGTATCTTTTTCTAGTACATGTCAAGTATCTATTTTGAAGTCTTGATCGATTTTGGGGGTTGGGAAGGATCAGGTGATGGTTTTGGGTGTGATTTGATTTTCGTCTAGAACATCAAAAATCCTTCAGGATGCTCCAAAATGACTCATCTATATCTATAATGATAGATCTTGATTAGGAGTATCTTTTTCTAGTACATGTCAAGTATCTATTTTGAAGTCTTGATCGATTTTGGGGGTTGGGAAGGATCAGGTGATGGTTTTGGGTGTGATTTGATTTTCGTCTAGAACATCAAAAATCCTTCAGGATGCTCCAAAATGACTCATCTATATCTATAATGATAGATCTTGATTAGGAGTATCTTTTTCTAGTACATGTCAAGTATCTATTTTGAAGTCTTGATCGATTTTGGGGGTTGGGAAGGATCAGGTGATGGTTTTGGGTGTGATTTGATTTTCGTCTAGAACATCAAAAATCCTTCAGGATGCTCCAAAATGACTCATCTATATCTATAATGATAGATCTTGATTAGGAGTATCTTTTTCTAGTTCATGTCAAGTATCTATTTTGAAGTCTTGATCAATTTTGGGGGTTGGAAAGGATCAGGTGATGGTTTTGGGTGTGATTTGATTTTCGTCTAGAACATCAAAAATCCTTCAGGATGCTCCAAAATGACTCATCTATATCTATAATGATAGATCTTGATTAGGAGTATCTTTTTCTAGTACATGTCAAGTATCTATTTTGAAGTCTTGATCGATTTTGGGGGTTGGGAAGGATCAGGTGATGGTTTTGGGTGTGATTTGATTTTCGTCTAGAACATCAAAAATCCTTCAGGATGCTCCAAAATGACTCATCTATATCTATAATGATAGATCTTGATTAGGAGTATCTTTTTCTAGTACATGTCAAGTATCTTTTTTGAAGTCTTGATCGATTTTGGGGGTTGGGAAGGATCAGGTGATGGTTTTGGGTGTGATTTGATTTTCGTCTAGAACATCAAAAATCCTTCAGGATGCTCCAAAATGAATCATCTATATCTATAATGATAGATCTTGATTAGGAGTATCTTTTTCTAGTACATGTCAAGTATCTATTTTGAAGTCTTGATCGATTTTGGGGGTTGGGAAGGATCAGGTGATGGTTTTGGGTGTGATTTGATTTTCGTCTAGAACATCAAAAATCCTTCAGGATGCTCCAAAATGACTCATCTATATCTATAATGATAGATCTTGATTAGGAGTATCTTTTTCTAGTACATGTCAAGTATCTATTTTGAAGTCTTGATCGATTTTGGGGGTTGGGAAGGATCAGGTGATGGTTTTGGGTGTGATTTGATTTTCGTCTAGAACATCAAAAATCCTTCAGGATGCTCCAAAATGACTCATCTATATCTATAATGATAGATCTGGATTAGGAGTATCTTTTTCTAGTACATGTCAAGTATCTATTTTGAAGTCTTGATCGATTTTGGGGGTTGGGAAGGATCAGGTGATGGTTTTGGGTGTGATTTGATTTTCGTCTAGAACATCAAAAATCCTTCAGGATGCTCCAAAATGACTCATCTATATCTATAATGATAGATCTTGATTAGGAGTATCTTTTTCTAGTACATGTCAAGTATCTATTTTGAAGTCTTGATCGATTTTGGGGGTTGGGAAAGATCAGGTGATGGTTTTGGGTGTGATTTGATTTTCGTCTAGAACATCAAAAATCCTTCAGGATGCTCCAAAATGACTCATCTATATCTATAATGATAGATCTTGATTAGGAGTATCTTTTTCTAGTACATGTCGAGTATCTATTTTGAAGTCTTGATCGATTTTGGGGGTTGGGAAGGATCAGGTGATGGTTTTGGGTGTGATTTGATTTTCGTCTAGAACATCAAAAATCCTTCAGGATGCTCCAAAATGACTCATCTATATCTATAATGATAGATCTTGATTAGGAGTATCTTTTTCTGGTACATGTCAAGTATCTATTTTGAAGTCTTGATCGATTTTGGGGGTTGGGAAGGATCAGGTGATGGTTTTGGGTGTGATTTGATTTTCGTCTAGAACATCAAAAATCCTTCAGGATGCTCCAAAATGACTCATCTATATCTATAATGATAGATCTTGATTAGGAGTATCTTTTTCTAGTACATGTCAAGTACCTATTTTGAAGTCTTGATCGATTTTGGGGGTTGGGAAGGATCAGGTGATGGTTTTGGGTGTGATTTGATTTTCGTCTAGAACATCAAAAATCCTTCAGGATGCTCCAAAATGACTCATCTATATCTATAATGATAGATCTTGATTAGGAGTATCTTTTTCTAGTACATGTCAAGTATCTATTTTGAAGTCTTGATCGATTTTGGGGGTTGGGAAGGATCAGGTGATGGTTTTGGGTGTGATTTGATTTTCGTCTAGAACATCAAAAATCCTTCAGGATGCTCCAAAATGACTCATCTATATCTATAATGATAGATCTTGATTAGGAGTATCTTTTTCTAGTACATGTCAAGTATCTATTTTGAAGTCTTGATCGATTTTGGGGGTTGGGAAGGATCAGGTGATGGTTTTGGGTGTGATTTGATTTTCGTCTAGAACATCAAAAATCCTTCAGGATGCTCCAAAATGACTCATCTATATCTATAATGATAGATCTTGATTAGGAGTATCTTTTTCTAGTACATGTCAAGTATCTATTTTGAAGTCTTGATCGATTTTGGGGGTTGGGAAGGATCAGGTGATGGTTTTGGGTGTGATTTGATTTTCGTCTAGAACATCAAAAATCCTTCAGGATGCTCCAAAATGACTCATCTATATCTATAATGATAGATCTTGATTAGGAGTATCTTTTTCTAGTACATGTCAAGTATCTATTTTGAAGTCTTGATCGATTTTGGGGGTTGGGAAGGATCAGGTGATGGTTTTGGGTGTGATTTGATTTTCGTCTAGAACATCAAAAATCCTTCAGGATGCTCCAAAATGACTCATCTATATCTATAATGATAGATCTTGATTAGGAGTATCTTTTTCTAGTACATGTCAAGTATATATTTTGAAGTCTTGATCGTTTTTGGGGGTTTGGAAGGATCAATTGATGGTTTTGGGTGTGATTTGATTTTCGTCTAGAACATCAAAAATCCTTCAGGATGCTCCAAAATGACTCATCTATATCTATAATGATAGATCTTGATTAGGAGTATCTTTTTCTAGTACATGTCAAGTATCTATTTTGAAGTCTTGATCGATTTTGGGGGTTGGGAAGGATCAGGTGATGGTTTTGGGTGTGATTTGATTTTCGTCTAGAACATCAAAAATCCTTCAGGATGCTCCAAAATGACTCATCTATATCTATAATGATAGATCTTGATTAGGAGTATCTTTTTCTGGTACATGTCAAGTATCTATTTTGAAGTCTTGATCGATTTTGGGGGTTGGGAAGGATCAGGTGATGGTTTTGGGTGTGATTTGATTTTCGTCTAGAACATCAAAAATCCTTCAGGATGCTCCAAAATGACTCATCTATATCTATAATGATAGATCTTGATTAGGAGTATCTTTTTCTAGTACATGTCAAGTATCTATTTTGAAGTCTTGATCGATTTTGGGGGTTGGGAAGGATCAGGTGATGGTTTTGGGTGTGATTTGATTTTCGTCTAGAACATCAAAAATCCTTCAGGATGCTCCAAAATGACTCATCTATATCTATAATGATAGATCTTGATTAGGAGTATCTTTTTCTAGTACATGTCAAGTATCTATTTTGAAGTCTTGATCGATTTTGGGGGTTGGGAAGGATCAGGTGATGGTTTTGGGTGTGATTTGATTTTCGTCTAGAACATCAAAAATCCTTCAGGATGCTCCAAAATGACTCATCTATATCTATAATGATAGATCTTGATTAGGAGTATCTTTTTCTAGTACATGTCAAGTATCTATTTTGAAGTCTTGATCGATTTTGGGGGTTGGGAAGGATCAGGTGATGGTTTTGGGTGTGATTTGATTTTCGTCTAGAACATCAAAAATCCTTCAGGATGCTCCAAAATGACTCATCTATATCTATAATGATAGATCTTGATTAGGAGTATCTTTTTCTAGTACATGTCAAGTATCTATTTTGAAGTCTTGATCGATTTTGGGGGTTGGGAAGGATCAGGTGATGGTTTTGGGTGTGATTTGATTTTCGTCTAGAACATCAAAAATCCTTCAGGATGCTCCAAAATGACTCATCTATATCTATAATGATAGATCTTGATTAGGAGTATCTTTTTCTAGTACATGTCAAGTATCTATTTTGAAGTCTTGATCGATTTTGGGGGTTGGGAAGGATCAGGTGATGGTTTTGGGTGTGATTTGATTTTCGTCTAGAACATCAAAAATCCTTCAGGATGCTCCAAAATGACTCATCTATATCTATAATGATAGATCTTGATTAGGAGTATCTTTTTCTAGTACATGTCAAGTATCTATTTTGAAGTCTTGATCGATTTTGGGGGTTGGGAAGGATCAGGTGATGGTTTTGGGTGTGATTTGATTTTCGTCTAGAACATCAAAAATCCTTCAGGATGCTCCAAAATGACTCATCTATATCTATAATGATAGATCTTGATTAGGAGTATCTTTTTCTAGTACATGTCAAGTATCTATTTTTAAGTCTTGATCGATTTTGGGGGTTGGGAAGGATCAGGTGATGGTTTTGGGTGTGATTTGATTTTCGTCTAGAACAGGATGCTCCAAAATGACTCATCTATATCTATAATGATAGATCTTGATTAGGAGTATCTTTTTCTAGTACATGTCAAGTATCTATTTTGAAGTCTTGATCTATTTTGTTGGTTGGGAAGGATCAGGTGATGGTTTTGGGTGTGATTTGATTTTCGTCTAGAACATCAAAAATCCTTCAGGATGCTCCAAAATGACTAGGAGTATCTTTTTCTAGTACATGTCAAGTATCTATTTTGAAGTCTTGATCGATTTTGGGGGTTGGGAAGGATCAGGTGATGGTTTTGGGTGTGATTTGATTTTCGTCTAGAACATCAAAAATCCTTCAGGATGCTCCAAAATGACTCATCTATATCTATAATGATAGATCTTGATTAGGAGTATCTTTTTCTAGTACATGTCAAGTATCTATTTTGAAGTCTTGATCGATTTTGGGGGTTGGGAAGGATCAGGTGATGGTTTTGGGTGTGATTTGATATTCGTCTAGAACATCAAAAATCCTTCAGGATGCTCCAAAATGACTCATCTATATCTATAATGATAGATCTTGATTAGGAGTATCTTTTTCTAGTACATGTCAAGTATCTATTTTGAAGTCTTGATCGATTTTGGGGGTTGGGAAGGATCAGGTGATGGTTTTGGGTGTGATTTGATTTTCGTCTAGAACATCAAAAATCCTTCAGGATGCTCCAAAATGACTCATCTATATCTATAATGATAGATCTTGATTAGGAGTATCTTTTTCTAGTACATGTCAAGTATCTATTTTGAAGTCTTGATCGATTTTGGGGGTTGGGAAGGATCAGGTGATGGTTTTGGGTGTGATTTGATTTTCGTCTAGAACATCAAAAATCCTTCAGGATGCTCCAAAATGACTCATCTATATCTATAATGATAGATCTTGATTAGGAGTATCTTTTTCTAGTACATGTCAAGTATCTATTTTGAAGTCTTGATCGATTTTGGGGGTTGGGAAGGATCAGGTGATGGTTTTGGGTGTGATTTGATTTTCGTCTAGAACATCAAAAATCCTTCAGGATGCTCCAAAATGACTCATCTATATCTATAATGATAGATCTTGATTAGGAGTATCTTTTTCTAGTACATGTCAAGTATCTATTTTGAAGTCTTGATCGATTTTGGGGGTTGGGAAGGATCAGGTGATGGTTTTGGGTGTGATTTGATTTTCGTCTAGAACATCAAAAATCCTTCAGGATGCTCCAAAATGACTCATCTATATCTATAATGATAGATCTTGATTAGGAGTATCTTTTTCTAGTACATGTCAAGTATCTATTTTGAAGTCTTGATCGATTTTGGGGGTTGGGAAGGATCAGGTGATGGTTTTGGGTGTGATTTGATTTTCGTCTAGAACATCAAAAATCCTTCAGGATGCTCCAAAATGACTCATCTATATCTATAATGAAAGATCTTGATTAGGAGTATCTTTTTCTAGTACATGTCAAGTATCTATTTTGAAGTCTTGATCGATTTTGGGGGTTGGGAAAGATCAGGTGATGGTTTTGGGTGTGATTTGATTTTCGTCTAGAACATCAAAAATCCTTCAGGATGCTCCAAAATGACTCATCTATATCTATAATGATAGATCTTGATTAGGAGTATCTTTTTCTAGTACATGTCAAGTATCTATTTTGAAGTCTTGATCGATTTTGGGGGTTGGGAAGGATCAGGTGATGGTTTTGGGTGTGATTTGATTTTCGTCTAGAACATCAAAAATCCTTCAGGATGCTCCAAAATGACTCATCTATATCTATAATGATAGATCTTGATTAGGAGTATCTTTTTCTAGTACATGTCAAGTATCTATTTTGAAGTCTTGATCGATTTTGGGGGTTGGGAAGGATCAGGTGATGGTTTTGGGTGTGATTTGATTTTCGTCTAGAACATCAAAAATCCTTCAGGATGCTCCAAAATGACTCATCTATATCTATAATGATAGATCTTGATTAGGAGTATCTTTTTCTAGTACATGTCAAGTATCTATTTTGAAGTCTTGATCGATTTTGGGGGTTGGGAAGGATCAGGTGATGGTTTTGGGTGTGATTTGATTTTCGTCTAGAACATCAAAAATCCTTCAGGATGCTCCAAAATGACTCATCTATATCTATAATGATAGATCTTGATTAGGAGTATCTTTTTCTAGTACATGTCAAGTATCTATTTTGAAGTCTTGATCGATTTTGGGGGTTGGGAAGGATCAGGTGATGGTTTTGGGTGTGATTTGATTTTCGTCTAGAACATCAAAAATCCTTCAGGATGCTCCAAAATGACTCATCTATATCTATAATGATAGATCTTGATTAGGAGTATCTTTTTCTAGTACATGTCAAGTATCTATTTTGAAGTCTTGATCGATTTTGGGGGTTGGGAAGGATCAGGTGATGGTTTTGGGTGTGATTTGATTTTCGTCTAGAACATCAAAAATCCTTCAGGATGCTCCAAAATGACTCATCTATATCTATAATGATAGATCTTGATTAGGAGTATCTTTTTCTAGTACATGTCAAGTATCTATTTTGAAGTCTTGATCGATTTTGGGGGTTGGGAAGGATCAGGTGATGGTTTTGGGTGTGATTTGATTTTCGTCTAGAACATCAAAAATCCTTCAGGATGCTCCAAAATGACTCATCTATATCTATAATGATAGATCTTAATTAGGAGTATCTTTTTCTAGTACATGTCAAGTATCTATTTTGAAGTCTTGATCGATTTTGGGGGTTGGGAAGGATCAGGTGATGGTTTTGGGTGTGATTTGATTTTCGTCTAGAACATCAAAAATCCTTCAGGATGCTCCAAAATGACTCATCTATATCTATAATGATAGATCTTGATTAGGAGTATCTTTCTCTAGTACATGTCAAGTATCTATTTTGAAGTCTTGATCGATTTTGGGGGTTGGGAAGGGTCAGGTGATGGTTTTGGGTGTGATTTGATTTTCGTCTAGAACATCAAAAATCCTTCAGGATGCTCCAAAATGACTCATCTACATCTATAATGATAGATCTTGATTAGGAGTATCTTTTTCTAGTACATGTCAAGTATCTATTTTGAAGTCTTGATCGATTTTGGGGGTTGGGAAGGATCAGGTGATGGTTTTGGGTGTGATTTGATTTTCGTCTAGAACATCAAAAATCCTTCAGGATGCTCCAAAATGACTCATCTATATCTATAATGATAGATCTTGATTAGGAGTATCTTTTTCTAGTACATGTCAAGTATCTATTTTGAAGTCTTGATCGATTTTGGGGGTTGGGAAGGATCAGGTGATGGTTTTGGGTGTGATTTGATTTTCGTCTAGAACATCAAAAATCCTTCAGGATGCTCCAAAATGACTCATCTATATCTATAATGATAGATCTTGATTAGGAGTATCTTTTTCTGGTACATGTCAAGTATCTATTTTGAAGTCTTGATCGATTTTGGGGGTTGGGAAGGATCAGGTGATGGTTTTGGGTGTGATTTGATTTTCGTCTAGAACATCAAAAATCCTTCAGGATGCTCCAAAATGACTCATCTATATCTATAATGATAGATCTTGATTAGGAGTATCTTTTTCTAGTACATGTCAAGTATCTATTTTGAAGTCTTGATCGATTTTGGGGGTTGGGAAAGATCAGGTGATGGTTTTGGGTGTGATTTGATTTTCGTCTAGAACATCAAAAATCCTTCAGGATGCTCCAAAATGACTCATCTATATCTATAATGATAGATCTTGATTAGGAGTATCTTTTTCTAGTACATGTCAAGTATCTATTTTGAAGTCTTGATCGATTTTGGGGGTTGGGAAGGATCAGGTGATGGTTTTGGGTGTGATTTGATTTTCGTCTAGAACATCAAAAATCCTTCAGGATGCTCCAAAATGACTCATCTATATCTATAATGATAGATCTTGATTAGGAGTATCTTTTTCTAGTACATGTCAAGTATCTATTTTGAAGTCTTGATCGATTTTGGGGGTTGGGAAGGATCAGGTGATGGTTTTGGGTGTGATTTAATTTTCGTCTAGAACATCAAAAATCCTTCAGGATGCTCCAAAATGACTCATCTATATCTATAATGATAGATCTTGATTAGGAGTATCTTTTTCTAGTACATGTCAAGTATCTATTTTGAAGTCTTGATCGATTTTGGGGGTTGGGAAGGATCAGGTGATGGTTTTGGGTGTGATTTGATTTTCGTCTAGAACATCAAAAATCCTTCAGGATGCTCCAAAATGACTCATCTATATCTATAATGATAGATCTTGATTAGGAGTATCTTTTTCTAGTACATGTCAAGTATCTATTTTGAAGTCTTGATCGATTTTGTTGGTTGGGAAGGATCAGGTGATGGTTTTGGGTGTGATTTGATTTTCGTCTAGAACATCAAAAATCCTTCAGGATGCTCCAAAATGACTCATCTATATCTATAATGATAGATCTTGATTAGGAGTATCTTTTTCTAGTACATGTCAAGTATCTATTTTGAAGTCTTGATCGATTTTGGGGGTTGGGAAGGATCAGGTGATGGTTTTGGGTGTGATTTGATTTTCGTCTAGAACATCAAAAATCCTTCACTATGCTCCAAAATGACTCATCTATATCTATAATGATAGATCTTGATTAGGAGTATCTTTTTCTAGTACATGTCAAGTATCTATTTTGAAGTCTTGATCGATTTTGGGGGTTGGGAAGGATCAGGTGATGGTTTTGGGTGTGATTTGATTTTCGTCTAGAACATCAAAAATCCTTCAGGATGCTCCAAAATGACTCATCTATATCTATAATGATAGATCTTGATTAGGAGTATCTTTTTCTAGTACATGTCAAGTATCTATTTTGAAGTCTTGATCGATTTTGGGGGTTGGGAAGGATCAGGTGATGGTTTTGGGTGTGATTTGATTTTCGTCTAGAACATCAAAAATCCTTCAGGATGCTCCAAAATGACTCATCTATATCTATAATGATAGATCTTGATTAGGAGTATCTTTTTTTAGTACATGTCAAGTATCTATTTTGAAGTCTTGATCGATTTTGGGGGTTGGGAAGGATCAGGTGATGGTTTTGGGTGTGATTTGATTTTCGTCTAGAACATCAAAAATCCTTCAGGATGCTCCAAAATGACTCATCTATATCTATAATGATAGATCTTGATTAGGAGTATCTTTTTCTAGTACATGTCAAGTATCTATTTTGAAGTCTTGATCGATTTTGGGGGTTGGGAAGGATCAGGTGATGGTTTTGGGTGTGATTTGATTTTCGTCTAGAACATCAAAAATCCTTCAGGATGCTCCAAAATGACTCATCTATATCTATAATGATAGATCTTGATTAGGAGTATCTTTTTCTAGTACATGTCAAGTATCTATTTTGAAGTCTTGATCGATTTTGGGGGTTGGGAAGGATCAGGTGATGGTTTTGGGTGTGATTTGATTTTCGTCTAGAACATCAAAAATCCTTCAGGATGCTCCAAAATGACTCATCTATATCTATAATGATAGATCTTGATTAGGAGTATCTTTTTCTAGTACATGTCAAGTATCTATTTTGAAGTCTTGATCGATTTTGGGGGTTGGGAAGGATCAGGTGATGGTTTTGGGTGTGATTTGATTTTCGTCTAGAACATCAAAAATCCTTCAGGATGCTCCAAAATGACTCATCTATATCTATAATGATAGATCTTGATTAGGAGTATCTTTTTCTAGTACATGTCAAGTATCTATTTTGAAGTCTTGATCGATTTTGGGGGTTGGGAAGGATCAGGTGATGGTTTTGGGTGTGATTTGATTTTCGTCTAGAACATTCAGGATGCTCCAAAATGACTCATCTATATCTATAATGATAGATCTTGATTAGGAGTATCTTTTTCTAGTACATGTCAAGTATCTATTTTGAAGTCTTGATCGATTTTGGGGGTTGGGAAGGATCAGGTGATGGTTTTGGGTGTGATTTGATTTTCGTCTAGAACATCAAAAATCCTTCAGGATGCTCCAAAATGACTCATCTATATCTATAATGATAGATCTTGATTAGGAGTATCTTTTTCTAGTACATGTCAAGTATCTATTTTGAAGTCTTGATCGATTTTGGGGGTTGGGAAGGATCAGGTGATGGTTTTGGGTGTGATTTGATATTCGTCTAGAACATCAAAAATCCTTCAGGATGCTCCAAAATAACTCATCTATATCTATAATGATAGATCTTGATTAGGAGTATCTTTTTCTACTACATGTCAAGTATCTATTTTGAAGTCTTGATCGATTTTGGGGGTTGGGAAGGATCAGGTGATGGTTTTGGGTGTGATTTGATTTTCGTCTAGAACATCAAAAATCCTTCAGGATGCTCCAAAATGACTCATCTATATCTATAATGATAGATCTTGATTAGGAGTATCTTTTTCTAGTACATGTCAAGTATCTATTTTGAAGTCTTGATCGATTTTGGGGGTTGGGAAGGATCAGGTGATGGTTTTGGGTGTGATTTGATTTTCGTCTAGAACATCAAAAATCCTTCAGGATGCTCCAAAATGACTCATCTATATCTATAATGATAGATCTTGATTAGGAGTATCTTTTTCTAGTACATGTCAAGTATCTATTTTGAAGTCTTGATCGATTTTGGGGGTTGGGAAGGATCAGGTGATGGTTTTGGGTGTGATTTGATTTTCGTCTAGAACATCAAAAATCCTTCAGGATGCTCCAAAATGACTCATCTATATCTATAATGATAGATCTTGATTAGGAGTATCTTTTTCTAGTACATGTCAAGTATCTATTTTGAAGTCTTGATCGATTTTGGGGGTTGGGAAGGATCAGGTGATGGTTTTGGGTGTGATTTGATTTTCGTCTAGAACATCAAAAATCCTTCAGGATGCTCCAAAATGACTCATCTATATCTATAATGATAGATCTTGATTAGGAGTATCTTTTTCTAGTACATGTCAAGTATCTATTTTGAAGTCTTGATCGATTTTGGGGGTTGGGAAGGATCAGGTGATGGTTTTGGGTGTGATTTGATTTTCGTCTAGAACATCAAAAATCCTTCAGGATGCTCCAAAATGACTCATCTATATCTATAATGATAGATCTTGATTAGGAGTATCTTTTTCTAGTACATGTCAAGTATCTATTTTGAAGTCTTGATCGATTTTGGGGGTTGGGAAGGATCAGGTGATGGTTTTGGGTGTGATTTGATTTTCGTCTAGAACATCAAAAATCCTTCAGGATGCTCCAAAATGACTCATCTATATCTATAATGATAGATCTTGATTAGGAGTATCTTTTTCTAGTACATGTCAAGTATCTATTTTGAAGTCTTGATCGATTTTGGGGGTTGGGAAGGATCAGGTGATGGTTTTGGGTGTGATTTGATTTTCGTCTAGAACATCAAAAATCCTTCAGGATGCTCCAAAATGACTCATCTATATCTATAATGATAGATCTTGATTAGGAGTATCTTTTTCTAGTACATGTCAAGTATCTATTTTGAAGTCTTGATCGATTTTGGGGGTTGGGAAGGATCAGGTGATGGTTTTGGGTGTGATTTGATTTTCGTCTAGAACATAAAAAATCCTTCAGGATGCTCCAAAATGACTCATCTATATCTATAATGATAGATCTTGATTAGGAGTATCTTTTTCTAGTACATGTCAAGTATCTATTTTGAAGTCTTGATCGATTTTGGGAGTTGGGAAGGATCAGGTGATGGTTTTGGGTGTGATTTGATTTTCGTCTAGAACATAAAAAATCCTTCAGGATGCTCCAAAATGACTCATCTATATCTATAATGATAGATCTTGATTAGGAGTATCTTTTTCTAGTACATTTCAAGTATCTATTTTGAAGTCTTGATCGATTTTGGGGGTTGGGAAGGATCAGGTGATGGTTTTGGGTGTGATTTGATTTTCGTCTAGAACATCAAAAATCCTTCAGGATGCTCCAAAATGACTCATCTATATCTATAATGATAGATCTTGATTAGGAGTATCTTTTCCTAGTACATGTCAAGTATCTATTTTGAAGTCTTGATCAATTTTGGGGGTTGGGAAGGATCAGGTGATGGTTTTGGGTGTGATTTGATTTTCGTCTAGAACATCAAAAATCCTTCAGGATGCTCCAAAATGACTCATCTATATCTATAATGATAGATCTTGATTAGGAGTATCTTTTTCTAGTACATGTCAAGTATCTATTTTGAAGTCTTGATCGATTTTGGGGGTTGGGAAGGATCAGGTGATGGTTTTGGGTGTGATTTGATTTTCGTCTAGAACATCAAAAATCCTTCAGGATGCTCCAAAATGACTCATCTATATCTATAATGATAGATCTTGATTAGGAGTATCTTTTTCTAGTACATGTCAAGTATCTATTTTGAAGTCTTGATCGATTTTGGGGGTTGGGAAGGATCAGGTGATGGTTTTGGGTGTGATTTGATTTTCGTCTAGAACATCAAAAATCCTTCAGGATGCTCCAAAATGACTCATCTATATCTATAATGATAGATCTTGATTAGGAGTATCTTTTTCTAGTACATGTCAAGTATCTATTTTGAAGTCTTGATCGATTTTGGGGGTTGGGAAGGATCAGGTGATGGTTTTGGGTGTGATTTGATTTTCGTCTAGAACATCAAAAATCCTTCAGGATGCTCCAAAATGACTCATCTATATCTATAATGATAGATCTTGATTAGGAGTATCTTTTTCTAGTACATGTCAAGTATCTATTTTGAAGTCTTGATCGATTTTGGGGGTTGGGAAGGATCAGGTGATGGTTTTGGGTGTGATTTGATTTTCGTCTAGAACATCAAAAATCCTTCAGGATGCTCCAAAATGACTCATCTATATCTATAATGATAGATCTTGATTAGGAGTATCTTTTTCTAGTACATGTCAAGTATCTATTTTGAAGTCTTGATCGATTTTGGGGGTTGGGAAGGATCAGGTGATGGTTTTGGGTGTGATTTGATTTTCGTCTAGAACATCAAAAATCCTTCAGGATGCTCCAAAATGACTCATCTATATCTATAATGATAGATCTTGATTAGGAGTATCTTTTTCTAGTACATGTCAAGTATCTATTTTGAAGTCTGGATCGATTTTGGGGGTTGGGAAGGATCAGGTGATGGTTTTGGGTGTGATTTGATTTTCGTCTAGAACATCAAAAATCCTTCAGGATGCTCCAAAATGACTCATCTATATCTATAATGATAGATCTTGATTAGGAGTATCTTTTTCTAGTACATGTCAAGTATCTATTTTGAAGTCTTGATCGATTTTGGGGGTTGGGAAGGATCAGGTGATGGTTTTGGGTGTGATTTGATTTTCGTCTAGAACATCAAAAATCCTTCAGGATGCTCCAAAATGACTCATCTATATCTATAATGATAGATCTTGATTAGGAGTATCTTTTTCTAGTACATGTCAAGTATCTATTTTGAAGTCTTGATCGATTTTGGGGGTTGGGAAGGATCAGGTGATGGTTTTGGGTGTGATTTGATTTTCGTCTAGAACATCAAAAATCCTTCAGGATGCTCCAAAATGACTCATCTATATCTATAATGATAGATCTTGATTAGGAGTATCTTTTTCTAGTACATGTCAAGTATCTATTTTGAAGTCTTAATCGATTTTGGGGGTTGGGAAGGATCAGGTGATGGTTTTGGGTGTGATTTGATTTTCGTCTAGAACATCAAAAATCCTTCAGGATGCTCCAAAATGACTCATCTATATCTATAATGATAGATCTTGATTAGGAGTATCTTTTTCTAGTACATGTCAAGTATCTATTTTGAAGTCTTGATCGATTTTGGGGGTTGGGAAGGATCAGGTGATGGTTTTGGGTGTGATTTGATTTTCGTCTAGTACATCAAAAATCCTTCAGGATGCTCCAAAATGACTCATCTATATCTATAATGATAGATCTTGATTAGGAGTATCTTTTTCTAGTACATGTCAAGTATCTATTTTGAAGTCTTGATCGATTTTGGGGGTTGGGAAGGATCAGGTGATGGTTTTGGGTGTGATTTGATTTTCGTCTAGAACATCAAAAATCCTTCAGGATGCTCCAAAATGACTCATCTATATCTATAATGATAGATCTTGATTAGGAGTATCTTTTTCTAGTACATGTCAAGTATCTATTTTGAAGTCTTGATCGATTTTGGGGGTTGGGAAGGATCAGGTGATGGTTTTGGGTGTGATTTGATTTTCGTCTAGAACATCAAAAATCCTTCAGGATGCTCCAAAATGACTCATCTATATCTATAATGATAGATCTTGATTAGGAGTATCTTTTTCTAGTACATGTCAAGTATCTATTTTGAAGTCTTGATCGATTTTGGGGGTTGGGAAGGATCAGGTGATGGTTTTGGGTGTGATTTGATTTTCGTCTAGAACATCAAAAATCCTTCAGGATGCTCCAAAATGACTCATCTATATCTATAATGATAGATCTTGATTAGGAGTATCTTTTTCTAGTACATGTCAAGTATCTATTTTGAAGTCTTGATCGATTTTGGGGGTTGGGAAGGATCAGGTGATGGTTTTGGGTGTGATTTGATTTTCGTCTAGAACATCAAAAATCCTTCAGGATGCTCCAAAATGACTCATCTATATCTATAATGATAGATCTTGATTAGGAGTATCTTTTTCTAGTACATGTCAAGTATCTATTTTGAAGTCTTGATCGATTTTGGGGGTTGGGAAGGATCAGGTGATGGTTTTGGGTGTGATTTGATTTTCGTCTAGAACATAAAAAATCCTTCAGGATGCTCCAAAAGGACTCATCTATATCTATAATGATAGATCTTGATTAGGAGTATCTTTTTCTAGTACATGTCAAGTATCTATTTTGAAGTCTTGATCGATTTTGGGAGTTGGGAAGGATCAGGTGATGGTTTTGGGTGTGATTTGATTTTCGTCTAGAACATAAAAAATCCTTCAGGATGCTCCAAAATGACTCATCTATATCTATAATGATAGATCTTGATTAGGAGTATCTTTTTCTAGTACATTTCAAGTATCTATTTTGAAGTCTTGATCGATTTTGGGGGTTGGGAAGGATCAGGTGATGGTTTTGGGTGTGATTTGATTTTCGTCTAGAACATCAAAAATCCTTCAGGATGCTCCAAAATGACTCATCTATATCTATAATGATAGATCTTGATTAGGAGTATCTTTTCCTAGTACATGTCAAGTATCTATTTTGAAGTCTTGATCAATTTTGGGGGTTGGGAAGGATCAGGTGATGGTTTTGGGTGTGATTTGATTTTCGTCTAGAACATCAAAAATCCTTCAGGATGCTCCAAAATGACTCATCTATATCTATAATGATAGATCTTGATTAGGAGTATCTTTTTCTAGTACATGTCAAGTATCTATTTTGAAGTCTTGATCGATTTTGGGGGTTGGGAAGGATCAGGTGATGGTTTTGGGTGTGATTTGATTTTCGTCTAGAACATCAAAAATCCTTCAGGATGCTCCAAAATGACTCATCTATATCTATAATGATAGATCTTGATTAGGAGTATCTTTTTCTAGTACATGTCAAGTATCTATTTTGAAGTCTTGATCGATTTTGGGGGTTGGGAAGGATCAGGTGATGGTTTTGGGTGTGATTTGATTTTCGTCTAGAACATCAAAAATCCTTCAGGATGCTCCAAAATGACTCATCTATATCTATAATGATAGATCTTGATTAGGAGTATCTTTTTCTAGTACATGTCAAGTATCTATTTTGAAGTCTTGATCGATTTTGGGGGTTGGGAAGGATCAGGTGATGGTTTTGGGTGTGATTTGATTTTCGTCTAGAACATCAAAAATCCTTCAGGATGCTCCAAAATGACTCATCTATATCTATAATGATAGATCTTGATTAGGAGTATCTTTTTCTAGTACATGTCAAGTATCTATTTTGAAGTCTTGATCGATTTTGGGGGTTGGGAAGGATCAGGTGATGGTTTTGGGTGTGATTTGATTTTCGTCTAGAGCATCAAAAATCCTTCAGGATGCTCCAAAATGACTCATCTATATCTATAATGATAGATCTTGATTAGGAGTATCTTTTTCTAGTACATGTCAAGTATCTATTTTGAAGTCTTGATCGATTTTGGGGGTTGGGAAGGATCAGGTGATGGTTTTGGGTGTGATTTGATTTTCGTCTAGAACATCAAAAATCCTTCAGGATGCTCCAAAATGACTCATCTATATCTATAATGATAGATCTTGATTAGGAGTATCTTTTTCTAGTACATGTCAAGTATCTATTTTGAAGTCTGGATCGATTTTGGGGGTTGGGAAGGATCAGGTGATGGTTTTGGGTGTGATTTGATTTTCGTCTAGAACATCAAAAATCCTTCAGGATGCTCCAAAATGACTCATCTATATCTATAATGATAGATCTTGATTAGGAGTATCTTTTTCTAGTACATGTCAAGTATCTATTTTGAAGTCTTGATCGATTTTGGGGGTTGGGAAGGATCAGGTGATGGTTTTGGGTGTGATTTGATTTTCGTCTAGAACATCAAAAATCCTTCAGGATGCTCCAAAATGACTCATCTATATCTATAATGATAGATCTTGATTAGGAGTATCTTTTTCTAGTACATGTCAAGTATCTATTTTGAAGTCTTGATCGATTTTGGGGGTTGGGAAGGATCAGGTGATGGTTTTGGGTGTGATTTGATTTTCGTCTAGAACATCAAAAATCCTTCAGGATGCTCCAAAATGACTCATCTATATCTATAATGATAGATCTTGATTAGGAGTATCTTTTTCTAGTACATGTCAAGTATCTATTTTGAAGTCTTAATCGATTTTGGGGGTTGGGAAGGATCAGGTGATGGTTTTGGGTGTGATTTGATTTTCGTCTAGAACATCAAAAATCCTTCAGGATGCTCCAAAATGACTCATCTATATCTATAATGATAGATCTTGATTAGGAGTATCTTTTTCTAGTACATGTCAAGTATCTATTTTGAAGTCTTGATCGATTTTGGGGGTTGGGAAGGATCAGGTGATGGTTTTGGGTGTGATTTGATTTTCGTCTAGTACATCAAAAATCCTTCAGGATGCTCCAAAATGACTCATCTATATCTATAATGATAGATCTTGATTAGGAGTATCTTTTTCTAGTACATGTCAAGTATCTATTTTGAAGTCTTGATCGATTTTGGGGGTTGGGAAGGATCAGGTGATGGTTTTGGGTGTGATTTGATTTTCGTCTAGAACATCAAAAATCCTTCAGGGTGCTCCAAAATGACTCATCTATATCTATAATGATAGATCTTGATTAGGAGTATCTTTTTCTAGTACATGTCAAGTATCTATTTTGAAGTCTTGATCGATTTTGGGGGTTGGGAAGGATCAGGTGATGGTTTTGGGTGTGATTTGATTTTCGTCTAGAACATCAAAAATCCTTCAGGATGCTCCAAAATGACTCATCTATATCTATAATGATAGATCTTGATTAGGAGTATCTTTTTCTAGTACATGTCAAGTATCTATTTTGAAGTCTTGATCGATTTTGGGGGTTGGGAAGGATCAGGTGATGGTTTTGGGTGTGATTTGATTTTCGTCTAGAACATCAAAAATCCTTCAGGATGCTCCAAAATGACTCATCTATATCTATAATGATAGATCTTGATTAGGAGTATCTTTTTCTAGTACATGTCAAGTATCTATTTTGAAGTCTTGATCGATTTTGGGGGTTGGGAAGGATCAGGTGATGGTTTTGGGTGTGATTTGATTTTCGTCTAGAACATCAAAAATCCTTCAGGATGCTCCAAAATGACTCATCTATATCTATAATGATAGATCTTGATTAGGAGTATCTTTTTCTAGTACATGTCAAGTATCTATTTTGAAGTCTTGATCGATTTTGGGGGTTGGGAAGGATCAGGTGATGGTTTTGGGTGGGATTTGATTTTCGTCTAGAACATCAAAAATCCTTCAGGATGCTCCAAAATGACTCATCTATATCTATAATGATAGATCTTGATTAGGAGTATCTTTTTCTAGTACATGTCAAGTATCTATTTTGAAGTCTTGATCGATTTTGGGGGTTGGGAAGGATCAGGTGATGGTTTTGGGTGTGATTTGATTTTCGTCTAGAACATTAAAAATCCTTCAGGATGCTCCAAAATGACTCATCTATATCTATAATGATAGATCTTGATTAGGAGTATCTTTTTCTAGTACATGTCAAGTATCTATTTTGAAGTCTTGATCGATTTTGGGGGTTGGGAAGGATCAGGTGATGGTTTTGGGTGTGATTTGATTTTCGTCTAGAACATCAAAAATCCTTCAGGATGCTCCAAAATGACTCATCTATATCTATAATGATAGATCTTGATTAGGAGTATCTTTTTCTAGTACATGTCAAGTATCTATTTTGAAGTCTTGATCGATTTTGGGGGTTGGGAAGGATCAGGTGATGGTTTTGGGTGTGATTTGATTTTCGTCTAGAACATCAAAAATCCTTCAGGATGCTCCAAAATGACTCATCTATATCTATAATGATAGATCTTGATTAGGAGTATCTTTTTCTAGTACATGTCAAGTATCTATTTTGAAGTCTTGATCGATTTTGGGGGTTGGGAAGGATCAGGTGATGGTTTTGGGTGTGATTTGATTTTCGTCTAGAACATCAAAAATCCTTCAGGATGCTCCAAAATGACTCATCTATATCTATAATGATAGATCTTGATTATGAGTATCTTTTTCTAGTACATGTCAAGTATCTATTTTGAAGTCTTGATCGATTTTGGGGGTTGGGAAGGATCAGGTGATGGTTTTGGGTGTGATTTGATTTTCGTCTAGAACATCAAAAATCCTTCAGGATGCTCCAAAATGACTCATCTATATCTATAATGATAGATCTTGATTAGGAGTATCTTTTTCTAGTACATGTCAAGTATCTATTTTGAAGTCTTGATCGATTTTGGGGGTTGGGAAGGATCAGGTGATGGTTTTGGGTGTGATTTGATTTTCGTCTAGAACATCAAAAATCCTTCAGGATGCTCCAAAATGACTCATCTATATCTATAATGATAGATCTTGATTAGGAGTATCTTTTTCTAGTACATGTCAAGTATCTATTTTGAAGTTTTGATCGATTTTGGGGGTTGGGAAGGATCAGGTGATGGTTTTGGGTGTGATTTGATTTTCGTCTAGAACATCAAAAATCCTTCAGGATGCTCCAAAATGACTCATCTATATCTATAATGATAGATCTTAATTAGGAGTATCTTTTTCTAGTACATGTCAAGTATCTACTTTGAAGTCTTGATCGATTTTGGGGGTTGGGAAGGATCAGGTGATGGTTTTGGGTGTGATTTGATTTTCGTCTAGAACATCAAAAATCCTTCAGGATGCTCCAAAATGACTCATCTATATCTATAATGATAGATCTTGATTAGGAGTATCTTTTTCTAGTACATGTCAAGTATCTATTTTGAAGTCTTGATCGATTTTGGGGGTTGGAAAGGATCAGGTGATGGTTTTGGGTGTGATTTGATTTTCGTCTAGAACATCAAAAATCCTTCAGGATGCTCCAAAATGACTCATCTATATCTATAATGATAGATCTTGATTAGGAGTATCTTTTTCTAGTACATGTCAAGTATCTATTTTGAAGTCTTGATCGATTTTGGGGGTTGGGAAGGATCAGGTGATGGTTTTGGGTGTGATTTGATTTTCGTCTAGAACATCAAAAATCCTTCAGGATGCTCCAAAATGACTCATCTATATCTATAATGATAGATCTTGATTAGGAGTATCTTTTTCTAGTACATGTCAAGTATCTATTTTGAAGTCTTGATCGATTTTGGGGGTTGGGAAGGATCAGGTGATGGTTTTGGGTGTGATTTGATTTTCGTCTAGAACATCAAAAATCCTTCAGGATGCTCCAAAATGACTCATCTATATCTATAATGATAGATCTTGATTAGGAGTATCTTTTTCTAGTACAAGTCAAGTATCTATTTTGAAGTCTTGATCGATTTTGGGGGTTGGGAAGGATCAGGTGATGGTTTTGGGTGTGATTTGATTTTCGTCTAGAACATCAAAAATAATTCAGGATGCTCCAAAATGACTCATCTATATCTATAATGATAGATCTTGATTAGGAGTATCTTTTTCTAGTACATGTCAAGTATCTATTTTGAAGTCTTGATCGATTTTGGGGGTTGGGAAGGATAAGGTGATGGTTTTGGGTGTGATTTGATTTTCGTCTAGAACATCAAAAATCCTTCAGGATGCTCCAAAATGACTCATCTATATCTATAATGATAGATCTTGATTAGGAGTATCTTTTTCTAGTACATGTAAAGTATCTATTTTGAAGTCTTGATCGATTTTGGGGGTTGGGAAGGATCAGGTGATGGTTTTGGGTGTGATTTGATTTTCGTCTAGAACATCAAAAATCCTTCAGGATGCTCCAAAATGACTCATCTATATCTATAATGATAGATCTTGATTAGGAGTATCTTTTTCTAGTACATGTCAAGTATCTATTTTGAAGTCTTGATCGATTTTGGGGGTTGGGAAGGATCAGGTGATGGTTTTGGGTGTGATTTGATTTTCGTCTAGAACATCAAAAATCCTTCAGGATGCTCCAAAATGACTCATCTATATCTATAATGATAGACCTTGATTAGGAGTATCTTTTTCTAGTACATGTCAAGTATCTATTTTGAAGTCTTGATTGATTTTGGGGGTTGGGAAGGATCAGGTGATGGTTTTGGGTGTGATTTGATTTTCGTCTAGAACATCAAAAATCCTTCAGGATGCTCCAAAATGACTCATCTATATCTATAATGATAGATCTTGATTAGGAGTATCTTTTTCTAGTACATGTCAAGTATCTATTTTGAAGTCTTGATCGATTTTGGAGGTTGGGAAGGATCAGGTGATGGTTTTGGGTGTGATTTGATTTTCGTCTAGAACATCAAAAATCCTTCAGGATGCTCCAAAATGACTCATCTATATCTATAATGATAGATCTTGATTAGGAGTATCTTTTTCTAGTACATGTCAAGTATCTATTTTGAAGTCTTGGTCGATTTTGGGGGTTGGGAAGGATCAGGTGATGGTTTTGGGTGTGACTTGATTTTCGTCTAGAACATCAAAAATCCTTCAGGATGCTCCAAAATGACTCATCTATATCTATAATGATAGACCTTGATTAGGAGTATCTTTTTGTAGTACATGTCAAGTATCTTTTTTGAAGTCTTGATCGATTTTGGGAGTTGGGAAGGATCAGGTGATGGTTTTGGGTGTGATTTGATTTTCGTCTAGAACATCAAAAATCCTTCAGGATGCTCCAAAATGACTCATCTATATCTATAATGATAGATCTTGATTAGGAGTATCTTTTTCTAGTACATGTCAAGTATCTATTTTGAAGTCTTGATCGATTTTGGGGGTTGGGAAGGATCAGGTGATGGTTTTGGGTGTGATTTGATTTTCGTCTAGAACATCAAAAATCCTTCAGGATGCTCCAAAATGACTCATCTATATCTATAATGATAGATCTTGATTAGGAGTATCTTTTTCTAGTACATGTCAAGTATCTATTTTGAAGTCTTGATCGATTTTGGGGGTTGGGAAGGATCAGGTGATGGTTTTGGGTGTGATTTGATTTTCGTCTAGAACATCAAAAATCCTTCAGGATGCTCCAAAATGACTCATCTATATCTATAATGATAGATCTTGATTAGGAGTATCTTTTTCTAGTACATGTCAAGTATCTATTTTGAAGTCTTGATCGATTTTGGGGGTTGGGAAGGATCAGGTGATGGTTTTGGGTGTGATTTGATTTTCGTCTAGAACATCAAAAATCCTTCAGGATGCTCCAAAATGACTCATCTATATCTATAATGATAGATCTTGATTAGGAGTATCTTTTTCTAGTACATGTCAAGTATCTATTTTGAAGTCTTGATCGATTTTGGGGGTTGGGAAGGATCAGGTGATGGTTTTGGGTGTGATTTGATTTTCGTCTAGAACATCAAAAATCCTTCAGGATGCTCCAAAATGACTCATCTATATCTATAATGATAGATCTTGATTAGGAGTATCTTTTTCTAGTACATGTCAAGTATCTATTTTGAAGTCTTGATCGATTTTGGGGGTTGGGAAGGATCAGGTGATGGTTTTGGGTGTGATTTGATTTTCGTCTAGAACATCAAAAATCCTTCAGGATGCTCCAAAATGACTCATCTATATTTATAATGATAGATCTTGATTAGGAGTATCTTTTTCTAGTACATGTCAAGTATCTATTTTGAAGTCTTGATCGATTTTGGGGGTTGGGAAGGATCAGGTGATGGTTTTGGGTGTGATTTGATTTTCGTCTAGAACATCAAAAATCCTTCAGGATGCTCCAAAATGACTCATCTATATCTATAATGATAGATCTTGATTAGGAGTATCTTTTTCTAGTACATGTCAAGTATCTATTTTGAAGTCTTGATCGATTTTGGGGGTTGGGAAGGATCAGGTGATGGTTTTGGGTGTGATTTGATTTTCGTCTAGAACATCAAAAATCCTTCAGGATGCTCCAAAATGACTCATCTATATCTATAATGATAGATCTTGATTAGGAGTATCTTTTTCTAGTACATGTCAAGTATCTATTTTGAAGTCTTGATCGATTTTGGGGGTTGGGAAGGATCAGGTGATGGTTTTGGGTGTGATTTGATTTTCGTCTAGAACATCAAAAATCCTTCAAGATGCTCCAAAATGACTCACCTATATCTATAATGATAGATCTTGATTAGGAGTATCTTTTTCTAGTACATGTCAAGTATCTATTTTGAAGTCTTGATCGATTTTGGGGGTTGGGAAGGATCAGGTGATGGTTTTGGGTGTGATTTGATTTTCGTCTAGAACATCAAAAATCCTTCAGGATGCTCCAAAATGACTCATCTATATCTATAATGATAGATCTTCATTAGGAGTATCTTTTTCTAGTACATGTCAAGTATCTATTTTGAAGTCTTGATCGATTTTGGGGGTTGGGAAGGATCAGGTGATGGTTTTGGGTGTGATTTGATTTTCGTCTAGAACATCAAAAATCCTTCAGGATGCTCCAAAATGACTCATCTATATCTATAATGATAGATCTTGATTAGGAGTATCTTTTTCTAGTACATGTCAAGTATCTATTTTGAAGTCTTGATCGATTTTGGGGGTTGGGAAGGATCAGGTGATGGTTTTGGGTGTGATTTGATTTTCGTCTAGAACATCAAAAATCCTTCAGGATGCTCCAAAATGACTCATCTATATCTATAATGATAGATCTTGATTAGGAGTATCTTTTTCTAGTACATGTCAAGTATCTATTTTGAAGTCTTGATCGATTTTGGGGGTTGGGAAGGATCAGGTGATGGTTTTGGGTGTGATTTGATTTTCGTCTAGAACATCAAAAATCCTTCAGGATGCTCCAAAATGACTCATCTATATCTATAATGATAGATCTTGATTAGGAGTATCTTTTTCTAGTACATGTCAAGTATCTATTTTGAAGTCTTGATCGATTTTGGGGGTTGGGAAGGATCAGGTGATGGTTTTGGGTGTGATTTGATTTTCGTCTAGAACATCAAAAATCCTTCAGGATGCTCCAAAATGACTCATCTATATCTATAATGATAGATCTTGATTAGGAGTATCTTTTTCTAGTACATGTCAAGTATCTATTTTGAAGTCTTGATCGATTTTGGGGGTTGGGAAGGATCAGGTGATGGTTTTGGGTGTGATTTGATTTTCGTCTAGAACATCAAAAATCCTTCAGGATGCTCCAAAATGACTCATCTATATCTATAATGATAGATCTTGATTAGGAGTATCTTTTTCTAGTACATGTCAAGTATCTATTTTGAAGTCTTGATCGATTTTGGGGGTTGGGAAGGATCAGGTGATGGTTTTGGGTGTGATTTGATTTTCGTCTAGAACATCAAAAATCCTTCAGGATGCTCCAAAATGACTCATCTATATCTATAATGATAGATCTTGATTAGGAGTATCTTTTTCTAGTACATGTCAAGTATCTATTTTGAAGTCTTGATCGATTTTGGGGGTTGGGAAGGATCAGGTGATGGTTTTGGGTGTGATTTGATTTTCGTCTAGAACATCAAAAATCCTTCAGGATGCTCCAAAATGACTCATCTATATCTATAATGATAGATCTTGATTAGGAGTATCTTTTTCTAGTACATGTCAAGTATCTATTTTGAAGTCTTGATCGATTTTGGGGGTTGGGAAGGATCAGGTGATGGTTTTGGGTGTGATTTGATTTTCGTCTAGAACATCAAAAATCCTTCAGGATGCTCCAAAATGACTCATCTATATCTATAATGATAGATCTTGATTAGGAGTATCTTTTTCTAGTACATGTCAAGTATCTATTTTGAAGTCTTGATCGATTTTGGGGGTTGGGAAGGATCAGGTGATGGTTTTGGGTGTGATTTGATTTTCGTCTAGAACATCAAAAATCCTTCAGGATGCTCTAAAATGACTCATCTATATCTATAATGATAGATCTTGATTAGGAGTATCTTTTTCTAGTACATGTCAAGTATCTATTTTGAAGTCTTGATCGATTTTGGGGGTTGGGAAGGATCAGGTGATGGTTTTGGGTGTGATTTGATTTTCGTCTAGAACATCAAAAATCCTTCAGGATGCTCCAAAATGACTCATCTATATCTATAATGATAGATCTTGATTAGGAGTATCTTTTTCTAGTACATGTCAAGTATCTATTTTGAAGTCTTGATCGATTTTGGGGGTTGGGAAGGATCAGGTGATGGTTTTGGGTGTGATTTGATTTTCGTCTAGAACATCAAAAATCCTTCAGGATGCTCCAAAATGACTCATCTATATCTATAATGATAGATCTTGATTAGGAGTATCTTTTTATAGTACATGTCAAGTATCTATTTTGAAGTCTTGATCGATTTTGGGGGTTGGGAAGGATCAGGTGATGGTTTTGGGTGTGATTTGATTTTCGTCTAGAACATCAAAAATCCTTCAGGATGCTCCAAAATGACTCATCTATATCTATAATGATAGATCTTGATTAGGAGTATCTTTTTCTAGTACATGTCAAGTATCTATTTTGAAGTCTTGATCGATTTTGGGGGTTGGGAAGGATCAGGTGATGGTTTTGGGTGTGATTTGATTTTCGTCTAGAACATCAAAAATCCTTCAGGATGCTCCAAAATGACTCATCTATATCTGTAATGATAGATCTTGATTAGGAGTATCTTTTTCTGGTACATGTCAAGTATCTATTTTGAAGTCTTGATCGATTTTGGGGGTAAGGAAGGATCAGGTGATGGTTTTGGGTGTGATTTGATTTTCGTCTAGAACATCAAAAATCCTTCAGGATGCTCCAAAATGACTCATCTATATCTATAATGATAGATCTTGATTAGGAGTATCTTTTTCTAGTACATGTCAAGTATCTATTTTGAAGTCTTGATCGATTTTGGGGGTTGGGAAGGATCAGGTGATGGTTTTGGGTGTGATTTGATTTTCGTCTAGAACATCAAAAATCCTTCAGGATGCTCCAAAATGACTCATCTATATCTATAATGATAGATCTTGATTAGGAGTATCTTTTTCTAGTACATGTCAAGTATCTATTTTGAAGTCTTGATCGATTTTGGGGGTTGGGAAGGATCAGGTGATGGTTTTGGGTGTGATTTGATTTTCGTCTAGAACATCAAAAATCCTTCAGGATGCTCCAAAATGACTCATCTATATCTATAATGATAGATCTTGATTAGGAGTATCTTTTTCTAGTACATGTCAAGTATCTATTTTGAAGTCTTGATCGATTTTGGGGGTTGGGAAGGATCAGGTGATGGTTTTGGGTGTGATTTGATTTTCGTCTAGAACATCAAAAATCCTTCAGGATGCTCCAAAATGACTCATCTATATCTATAATGATAGATCTTGATTAGGAGTATATTTTTCTAGTACATGTCAAGTATCTATTTTGAAGTCTTGATCGATTTTGGGGGTTGGAAAGGATCAGGTGATGGTTTTGGGTGTGATTTGATTTTCGTCTAGAACATCAAAAATCCTTCAGGATGCTCCAAAATGACTCATCTATATCTATAATGATAGATCTTGATTAGGAGTATCTTTTTCTAGTACATGTCAAGTATCTATTTTGAAGTCTTGATCGATTTTGGGAGTTGGGAAGGATCAGGTGATGGTTTTGGGTGTGATTTGATTTTCGTCTAGAACATCAAAAATCCTTCAGGATGCTCCAAAATGACTCATCTATATCTATAATGATAGATCTTGATTAGGAGTATCTTTTTCTAGTACATGTCAAGTATCTATTTTGAAGTCTTGATCGATTTTGGGGGTTGGGAAGGATCAGGTGATGGTTTTGGGTGTGATTTGATTTTCGTCTAGAACATCAAAAATCCTTCAGGATGCTCCAAAATGACTCATCTATATCTATAATGATAGATCTTGATTAGGAGTATCTTTTTCTAGTACATGTCAAGTATCTATTTTGAAGTCTTGATCGATTTTGGGGGTTGGGAAGGATCAGGTGATGGTTTTGGGTGTGATTTGATTTTCGTCTAGAACATCAAAAATCCTTCAGGATGCTCCAAAATGACTCATCTATATCTATAATGATAGATCTTGATTGGGAGTATCTTTTTCTAGTACATGTCAAGTATCTATTTTGAAGTCTTGATCGATTTTGGGGGTTGGGAAGGATCAGGTGATGGTTTTGGGTGTGATTTGATTTTCGTCTAGAACATCAAAAATCCTTCAGGATGCTCCAAAATGACTCATCTATATCTATAATGATAGATCTTGATTAGGAGTATCTTTTTCTAGTACATGTCAAGTATCTATTTTGAAGTCTTGATCGATTTTGGGGGTTGGGAAGGATCAGGTGATGGTTTTGGGTGTGATTTGATTTTCGTCTAGAACATCAAAAATCCTTCTGACTCATCTATATCTATAATGATAGATCTTGATTAGGAGTATCTTTTTCTAGTACATATCAAGTATCTATTTTGAAGTCTTGATCGATTTTGGGGGTTGGGAAGGATCAGGTGATGGTTTTGGGTGTGATTTGATTTTCGTCTAGAACATCAAAAATCCTTCAGGATGCTCCAAAATGACTCATCTATATCTATAATGATAGATCTTGATTAGGAGTATCTTTTTCTAGTACATGTCAAGTATCTATTTTGAAGTCTTGATCGATTTTGGGGGTTGGGAAGGATCAGGTGATGGTTTTGGGTGTGATTTGATTTTCGTCTAGAACATCAAAAATCCTTCAGGATGCTCCAAAATGGCTCATCTATATCTATAATGATAGATCTTGATTAGGAGTATCTTTTTCTAGTACATGTCAAGTATCTATTTTGAAGTCTTGATCGATTTTGGGGGTTGGGAAGGATCAGGTGATGGTTTTGGGTGTGATTTGATTTTCGTCTAGAACATCAAAAATCCTTCAGGATGCTCCAAAATGACTCATCTATATCTATAATGATAGATCTTGATTAGGAGTATCTTTTTCTAGTACATGTCAAGTATCTATTTTGAAGTCTTGATCGATTTTGGGGGTTGGGAAGGATCAGGTGATGGTTTTGGGTGTGATTTGATTTTCGTCTAGAACATCAAAAATCCTTCAGGATGCTCCAAAATGACTCATCTATATCTATAATGATAGATCTTGATTAGGAGTATCTTTTTCTAGTACATGTCAAGTATCTATTTTGAAGTCTTGATCGATTTTGGGGGTTGGGAAGGATCAGGTGATGGTTTTGGGTGTGATTTGATTTTCGTCTAGAACATCAAAAATCCTTCAGGATGCTCCAAAATGACTCATCTATATCTATAATGATAGATCTTGATTAGGAGTATCTTTTTCTAGTACATGTCAAGTATCTATTTTAAAGTCTTGATCGATTTTGGGGGTTGGGAAGGATCAGGTGATGGTTTTGGGTGTGATTTGATTTTCGTCTAGAACATCAAAAATCCTTCAGGATGCTCCAAAATGACTCATCTATATCTATAATGATAGATCTTGATTAGGAGTATCTTTTTCTAGTACATGTCAAGTATCTATTTTGAAGTTTTGATCAATTTTGGGGGTTGGGAAGGATCAGGTGATGGTTTTGGGTGTGATTTGATTTTCGTCTAGAACATCAAAAATCCTTCATTATGCTCCCAAATGACTCATCTATATCTATAATGATAGATCTTGATTAGGAGTATCTTTTTCTAGTACATGTCAAGTATCTATTTTGAAGTCTTGATCGATTTTGGGGGTTGGGAAGGATCAGGTGATGGTTTTGGGTGTGATTTGATTTTCGTCTAGAACATCAAAAATCCTTCAGGATGCTCCAAAATGACTCATCTATATCTATAATGATAGATCTTGATTAGGAGTATCTTTTTCTAGTACATGTCAAGTATCTATTTTGAAGTCTTGATCGATTTTGGGGGTTGGGAAGGATCAGGTGATGGTTTTGGGTGTGATTTGATTTTCGTCTAGAACATCAAAAATCCTTCTGACTCATCTATATCTATAATGATAGATCTTGATTAGGAGTATCTTTTTCTAGTACATGTCAAGTATCTATTTTGAAGTCTTGATCGATTTTGGGGGTTGGGAAGGATCAGGTGATGGTTTTGGGTGTGATTTGATTTTTGAACATCAAAAATCCTTCAGGATGCTCCAAAATGACTCATCTATATCTATAATGATAGATCTTGATTAGGAGTATCTTTTTCTAGTACATGTCAAGTATCTATTTTGAAGTCTTGATCGATTTTGGGGGTTGGGAAGGATCAGGTGATGGTTTTGGGTGTGATTTGATTTTCGTCTAGAACATCAAAAATCCTTCAGGATGCTCCAAAATGACTCATCTATATCTATAATGATAGATCTTGATTAGGAGTATCTTTTTCTAGTACATGTCAAGTATCTATTTTAAAGTCTTGATCGATTTTGGGGGTTGGGAAGGATCAGGTGATGGTTTTGGGTGTGATTTGATTTTCGTCTAGAACATCAAAAATCCTTCAGGATGCTCCAAAATGACTCATCTATATCTATAATGATAGATCTTGATTAGGAGTATCTTTTTCTAGTACATGTCAAGTATCTATTTTGAAGTTTTGATCAATTTTGGGGGTTGGGAAGGATCAGGTGATGGTTTTGGGTGTGATTTGATTTTCGTCTAGAACATCAAAAATCCTTCATTATGCTCCCAAATGACTCATCTATATCTATAATGATAGATCTTGATTAGGAGTATCTTTTTCTAGTACATGTCAAGTATCTATTTTGAAGTCTTGATCGATTTTGGGGGTTGGGAAGGATCAGGTGATGGTTTTGGGTGTGATTTGATTTTCGTCTAGAACATCAAAAATCCTTCAGGATGCTCCAAAATGACTCATCTATATCTATAATGATAGATCTTGATTAGGAGTATCTTTTTCTAGTACATGTCAAGTATCTATTTTGAAGTCTTGATCGATTTTGGGGGTTGGGAAGGATCAGGTGATGGTTTTGGGTGTGATTTGATTTTCGTCTAGAACATCAAAAATCCTTCAGGATGCTCCAAAATGACTCATCTATATCTATAATGATAGATCTTGATTAGGAGTATCTTTTTCTAGTACATGTCAAGTATCTATTTTGAAGTCTTGATCGATTTTGGGGGTTGGGAAGGATCAGGTGATGGTTTTGGGTGTGATTTGATTTTCGTCTAGAACATCAAAAATCCTTCAGGATGCTCCAAAATGACTCATCTATATCTATAATGATAGATCTTGATTAGGAGTATCTTTTTCTAGTACATGTCAAGTATCTATTTTGAAGTCTTGATCGATTTTGGGGGTTGGGAAGGATCAGGTGATGGTTTTGGGTGTGATTTGATTTTCGTCTAGAACATCAAAAATCCTTCAGGATGCTCCAAAATGACTCATCTATATCTATAATGATAGATCTTGATTAGGAGTATCTTTTTCTAGTACATGTCAAGTATCTATTTTGAAGTCTTGATCGATTTTGGGGGTTGGGAAGGATCAGGTGATGGTTTTGGGTGTGATTTGATTTTCGTCTAGAACATCAAAAATCCTTCAGGATGCTCCAAAATGACTCATCTATATCTATAATGATAGATCTTGATTAGGAGTATCTTTTTCTAGTACATGTCAAGTATCTATTTTGAAGTCTTGATCGATTTTGGGGGTTGGAAAGGATCAGGTGATGGTTTTGGGTGTGATTTGATTTTCGTCTAGAACATCAAAAATCCTTCAGGATGCTCCAAAATGACTCATCTATATCTATAATGATAGATCTTGATTAGGAGTATCTTTTTCTAGTACATGTCAAGTATCTATTTTGAAGTCTTGATCGATTTTGGGAGTTGGGAAGGATCAGGTGATGGTTTTGGGTGTGATTTGATTTTCGTCTAGAACATCAAAAATCCTTCAGGATGCTCCAAAATGACTCATCTATATCTATAATGATAGATCTTGATTAGGAGTATCTTTTTCTAGTACATGTCAAGTATCTATTTTGAAGTCTTGATCGATTTTGGGGGTTGGGAAGGATCAGGTGATGGTTTTGGGTGTGATTTGATTTTCGTCTAGAACATCAAAAATCCTTCAGGATGCTCCAAAATGACTCATCTATATCTATAATGATAGATCTTGATTAGGAGTATCTTTTTCTAGTACATGTCAAGTATCTATTTTGAAGTCTTGATCGATTTTGGGGGTTGGGAAGGATCAGGTGATGGTTTTGGGTGTGATTTGATTTTCGTCTAGAACATCAAAAATCCTTCAGGATGCTCCAAAATGACTCATCTATATCTATAATGATAGATCTTGATTGGGAGTATCTTTTTCTAGTACATGTCAAGTATCTATTTTGAAGTCTTGATCGATTTTGGGGGTTGGGAAGGATCAGGTGATGGTTTTGGGTGTGATTTGATTTTCGTCTAGAACATCAAAAATCCTTCAGGATGCTCCAAAATGACTCATCTATATCTATAATGATAGATCTTGATTAGGAGTATCTTTTTCTAGTACATGTCAAGTATCTATTTTGAAGTCTTGATCGATTTTGGGGGTTGGGAAGGATCAGGTGATGGTTTTGGGTGTGATTTGATTTTCGTCTAGAACATCAAAAATCCTTCTGACTCATCTATATCTATAATGATAGATCTTGATTAGGAGTATCTTTTTCTAGTACATGTCAAGTATCTATTTTGAAGTCTTGATCGATTTTGGGGGTTGGGAAGGATCAGGTGATGGTTTTGGGTGTGATTTGATTTTCGTCTAGAACATCAAAAATCCTTCAGGATGCTCCAAAATGACTCATCTATATCTATAATGATAGATCTTGATTAGGAGTATCTTTTTCTAGTACATGTCAAGTATCTATTTTGAAGTCTTGATCGATTTTGGGGGTTGGGAAGGATCAGGTGATGGTTTTGGGTGTGATTTGATTTTCGTCTAGAACATCAAAAATCCTTCAGGATGCTCCAAAATGGCTCATCTATATCTATAATGATAGATCTTGATTAGGAGTATCTTTTTCTAGTACATGTCAAGTATCTATTTTGAAGTCTTGATCGATTTTGGGGGTTGGGAAGGATCAGGTGATGGTTTTGGGTGTGATTTGATTTTCGTCTAGAACATCAAAAATCCTTCAGGATGCTCCAAAATGACTCATCTATATCTATAATGATAGATCTTGATTAGGAGTATCTTTTTCTAGTACATGTCAAGTATCTATTTTGAAGTCTTGATCGATTTTGGGGGTTGGGAAGGATCAGGTGATGGTTTTGGGTGTGATTTGATTTTCGTCTAGAACATCAAAAATCCTTCAGGATGCTCCAAAATGACTCATCTATATCTATAATGATAGATCTTGATTAGGAGTATCTTTTTCTAGTACATGTCAAGTATCTATTTTGAAGTCTTGATCGATTTTGGGGGTTGGGAAGGATCAGGTGATGGTTTTGGGTGTGATTTGATTTTCGTCTAGAACATCAAAAATCCTTCAGGATGCTCCAAAATGACTCATCTATATCTATAATGATAGATCTTGATTAGGAGTATCTTTTTCTAGTACATGTCAAGTATCTATTTTAAAGTCTTGATCGATTTTGGGGGTTGGGAAGGATCAGGTGATGGTTTTGGGTGTGATTTGATTTTCGTCTAGAACATCAAAAATCCTTCAGGATGCTCCAAAATGACTCATCTATATCTATAATGATAGATCTTGATTAGGAGTATCTTTTTCTAGTACATGTCAAGTATCTATTTTGAAGTTTTGATCAATTTTGGGGGTTGGGAAGGATCAGGTGATGGTTTTGGGTGTGATTTGATTTTCGTCTAGAACATCAAAAATCCTTCATTATGCTCCCAAATGACTCATCTATATCTATAATGATAGATCTTGATTAGGAGTATCTTTTTCTAGTACATGTCAAGTATCTATTTTGAAGTCTTGATCGATTTTGGGGGTTGGGAAGGATCAGGTGATGGTTTTGGGTGTGATTTGATTTTCGTCTAGAACATCAAAAATCCTTCAGGATGCTCCAAAATGACTCATCTATATCTATAATGATAGATCTTGATTAGGAGTATCTTTTTCTAGTACATGTCAAGTATCTATTTTGAAGTCTTGATCGATTTTGGGGGTTGGGAAGGATCAGGTGATGGTTTTGGGTGTGATTTGATTTTCGTCTAGAACATCAAAAATCCTTCTGACTCATCTATATCTATAATGATAGATCTTGATTAGGAGTATCTTTTTCTAGTACATGTCAAGTATCTATTTTGAAGTCTTGATCGATTTTGGGGGTTGGGAAGGATCAGGTGATGGTTTTGGGTGTGATTTGATTTTTGAACATCAAAAATCCTTCAGGATGCTCCAAAATGACTCATCTATATCTATAATGATAGATCTTGATTAGGAGTATCTTTTTCTAGTACATGTCAAGTATCTATTTTGAAGTCTTGATCGATTTTGGGGGTTGGGAAGGATCAGGTGATGGTTTTGGGTGTGATTTGATTTTCGTCTAGAACATCAAAAATCCTTCAGGATGCTCCAAAATGACTCATCTATATCTATAATGATAGATCTTGATTAGGAGTATCTTTTTCTAGTACATGTCAAGTATCTATTTTAAAGTCTTGATCGATTTTGGGGGTTGGGAAGGATCAGGTGATGGTTTTGGGTGTGATTTGATTTTCGTCAAGAACATCAAAAATCCTTCAGGATGCTCCAAAATGACTCATCTATATCTATAATGATAGATCTTGATTAGGAGTATCTTTTTCTAGTACATGTCAAGTATCTATTTTGAAGTTTTGATCAATTTTGGGGGTTGGGAAGGATCAGGTGATGGTTTTGGGTGTGATTTGATTTTCGTCTAGAACATCAAAAATCCTTCATTATGCTCCCAAATGACTCATCTATATCTATAATGATAGATCTTGATTAGGAGTATCTTTTTCTAGTACATGTCAAGTATCTATTTTGAAGTCTTGATCGATTTTGGGGGTTGGGAAGGATCAGGTGATGGTTTTGGGTGTGATTTGATTTTCGTCTAGAACATCAAAAATCCTTCAGGATGCTCCAAAATGACTCATCTATATCTATAATGATAGATCTTGATTAGGAGTATCTTTTTCTAGTACATGTCAAGTATCTATTTTGAAGTCTTGATCGATTTTGGGGGTTGGGAAGGATCAGGTGATGGTTTTGGGTGTGATTTGATTTTCGTCTAGAACATCAAAAATCCTTCAGGATGCTCCAAAATGACTCATCTATATCTATAATGATAGATCTTGATTAGGAGTATCTTTTTCTAGTACATGTCAAGTATCTATTTTGAAGTCTTGATCGATTTTGGGGGTTGGGAAGGATCAGGTGATGGTTTTGGGTGTGATTTGATTTTCGTCTAGAACATCAAAAATCCTTCAGGATGCTCCAAAATGACTCATCTATATCTATAATGATAGATCTTGATTAGGAGTATCTTTTTCTAGTACATGTCAAGTATCTATTTTGAAGTCTTGATCGATTTTGGGGGTTGGGAAGGATCAGGTGATGGTTTTGGGTGTGATTTGATTTTCGTCTAGAACATCAAAAATCCTTCAGGATGCTCCAAAATGACTCATCTATATCTATAATGATAGATCTTGATTAGGAGTATCTTTTTCTAGTACATGTCAAGTATCTATTTTGAAGTCTTGATCGATTTTGGGGGTTGGGAAGGATCAGGTGATGGTTTTGGGTGTGATTTGATTTTCGTCTAGAACATCAAAAATCCTTCAGGATGCTCCAAAATGACTCATCTATATCTATAATGATAGATCTTGATTAGGAGTATCTTTTTCTAGTACATGTCAAGTATCTATTTTGAAGTCTTGATCGATTTTGGGGGTTGGGAAGGATCAGGTGATGGTTTTGGGTGTGATTTGATTTTCGTCTAGAACATCAAAAATCCTTCAGGATGCTCCAAAATGACTCATCTATATCTATAATGATAGATCTTGATTAGGAGTATCTTTTTCTAGTACATGTCAAGTATCTATTTTGAAGTCTTGATCGATTTTGGGGGTTGGGAAGGATCAGGTGATGGTTTTGGGTGTGATTTGATTTTCGTCTAGAACATCAAAAATCCTTCAGGATGCTCCAAAATGACTCATCTATATCTATAATGATAGATCTTGATTAGGAGTATCTTTTTCTAGTACATGTCAAGTATCTATTTTGAAGTCTTGATCGATTTTGGGGGTTGGGAAGGATCAGGTGATGGTTTTGGGTGTGATTTGATTTTCGTCTAGAACATCAAATCTATATCTATAATGATAGATCTTGATTAGGAGTATCTTTTTCTAGTACATGTCAAGTATCTATTTTGAAGTCTTGATCGATTTTGGGGGTTGGGAAGGATCAGGTGATGGTTTTGGGTGTGATTTGATTTTCGTCTAGAACATCAAAAATCCTTCAGGATGCTCCAAAATGACTCATCTATATCTATAATGATAGATCTTGATTAGGAGTATCTTTTTCTAGTACATGTCAAGTATCTATTTTGAAGTCTTGATCGATTTTGGGGGTTGGGAAGGATCAGGTGATGGTTTTGGATGTGATTTGATTTTCGTCTAGAACATCAAAAATCCTTCAGGATGCTCCAAAATGACTCATCTATATCTATAATGATAGATCTTGATTAGGAGTATCTTTTTCTAGTACATGTCAAGTATCTATTTTGAAGTCTTGATCGATTTTGGGGGTTGGGAAGGATCAGGTGATGGTTTTGGGTGTGATTTGATTTTCGTCTAGAACATCAAAAATCCTTCAGGATGCTCCAAAATGACTCATCTATATCTATAATGATAGATCTTGATTAGGAGTATCTTTTTCTAGTACATGTCAAGTATCTATTTTGAAGTCTTGATCGATTTTGGGGGTTGGGAAGGATCAGGTGATGGTTTTGGGTGTGATTTGATTTTCGTCTAGAACATCAAAAATCCTTCAGGATGCTCCAAAATGACTCATCTATATCTATAATGATAGATCTTGATTAGGAGTATCTTTTTCTAGTACATGTCAAGTATCTATTTTGAAGTCTTGATCGATTTTGGGGGTTGGGAAGGATCAGGTGATGGTTTTGGGTGTGATTTGATTTTCGTCTAGAACATCAAAAATCCTTCAGGATGCTCTAAAATGACTCATCTATATCTATAATGATAGATCTTGATTAGGAGTATCTTTTTCTAGTACATGTCAAGTATCTATTTTGAAGTGTTGATCGATTTTGGGGGTTGGGAAGGATCAGGTGATGGTTTTGGGTGTGATTTGATTTTCGTCTAGAACATCAAAAATCCTTCAGGATGCTCCAAAATGACTCATCTATATCTATAATGATAGATCTTGATTAGGAGTATCTTTTTCTAGTACATGTCAAGTATCTATTTTGAAGTCTTGATCGATTTTGGGGGTTGGGAAGGATCAGGTGATGGTTTTGGGTGTGATTTGATTTTCGTCTAGAATATCAAAAATCCTTCAGGATGCTCCAAAATGACTCATCTATATCTATAATGATAGATCTTGATTAGGAGTATCTTTTTCTAGTACATGTCAAGTATCTATTTTGAAGTCTTGATCGATTTTGGGGGTTGGGAAGGATCAGGTGATGGTTTTGGGTGTGATTTGATTTTCGTCTAGAACATCAAAAATCCTTCAGGATGCTCCAAAATGACTCATCTATATCTATAATGATAGATCTTGATTAGGAGTATCTTTTTCTAGTACATGTCAAGTATCTATTTTGAAGTCTTAATCGATTTTGGGGGTTGGGAAGGATCAGGTGATGGTTTTGGGTGTGATTTGATTTTCGTCTAGAACATCAAAAATCCTTCAGGATGCTCCAAAATGACTCATCTATATCTATAATGATAGATCTTGATTAGGAGTATCTTTTTCTAGTACATGTCAAGTATCTATTTTGAAGTCTTGATCGATTTTGGGGGTTGGGAAGGATCAGGTGATGGTTTTGGGTGTGATTTGATTTTCGTCTAGAACATCAAAAATCCTTCAGGATGCTCCAAAATGACTCATCTATATCTATAATGATAGATCTTGATTAGGAGTATCTTTTTCTAGTACATGTCAAGTATCTATTTTGAAGTCTTGATCGATTTTGGGGGTTGGGAAGGATCAGGTGATGGTTTTGGGTGTGATTTGATTTTCGTCTAGAACATCAAAAATCCTTCAGGATGCTCCAAAATGACTCATCTATATCTATAATGATAGATCTTGATTAGGAGTATCTTTTTCTAGTACATGTCAAGTATCTATTTTGAAGTCTTGATCGATTTTGGGGGTTGGGAAGGATCAGGTGATGGTTTTGGGTGTGATTTGATTTTCGTCTAGAACATAAAAAATCCTTCAGGATGCTCCAAAATGACTCATCTATATCTATAATGATAGATCTTGATTAGGAGTATCTTTTTTTAGTACATGTCAAGTATCTATTTTGAAGTCTTGATCGATTTTGGGGGTTGGGAAGGATCAGGTGATGGTTTTGGGTGTAATTTGATTTTCGTCTAGAACATCAAAAATCCTTCAGGATGCTCCAAAATGACTCATCTATATCTATAATGATAGATCTTGATTAGGAGTATCTTTTTCTAGTACATGTCAAGTATCTATTTTGAAGTCTTGATCGATTTTGGGGTTGGGAAGGATCAGGTGATGGTTTTGGGTGTGATTTGATTTTCGTCTAGAACATCAAAAATCCTTCAGGATGCTCCAAAATGACTCATCTATATCTATAATGATAGATCTTGATTAGGAGTATCTTTTTCTAGTACATGTCAAGTATCTATTTTGAAGTCTTGATCGATTTTGGGGGTTGGGAAGGATCAGGTGATGGTTTTGGGTGTGATTTGATTTTCGTCTAGAACATCAAAAATCCTTCAGGATGCTCCAAAATGACTCATCTATATCTATAATGATAGATCTTGATTAGGAGTATCTTTTTCTAGTACATGTCAAGTATCTATTTTGAAGTCTTGATCGATTTTGGGGGTTGGGAAGGATCAGGTGATGGTTTTGGGTGTGATTTGATTTTCGTCTAGAACATCAAAAATCCTTCAGGATGCTCCAAAATGACTCATCTATATCTATAATGATAGATCTTGATTAGGAGTATTTTTTTCTAGTACGTGTCAAGTATCTATTTTGAAGTCTTGATCGATTTTGGGGGTTGGGAAGGATCAGGTGATGGTTTTGGGTGTGATTTGATTTTCGTCTAGAACATCAAAAATCCTTCAGGATGCTCCAAAATGACTCATCTATATCTATAATGATAGATCTTGATTAGGAGTATCTTTTTCTAGTACATGTCAAGTATCTATTTTGAAGTCTTGATCGATTTTGGGGGTTGGGAAGGATCAGGTGATGGTTTTGGGTGTGATTTGATTTTCGTCTAGAACATCAAAAATCCTTCAGGATGCTCCAAAATGACTCATCTATATCTATAATGATAGATCTTGATTAGGAGTATCTTTTTCTAGTACATGTCAAGTATCTATTTTGAAGTCTTGATCGATTTTGGGGGTTGGGAAGGATCAGGTGATGGTTTTGGGTGTGATTTGATTTTCGTCTAGAACATCAAAAATCCTTCAGGATGCTCCAAAATGACTCATCTATATCTATAATGATAGATCTTGATTAGGAGTATCTTTTTCTAGTACATGTCAAGTATCTATTTTGAAGTCTTGATCGATTTTGAAGGTTGGGAAGGATCAGGTGATGGTTTTGGGTGTGATTTGATTTTCGTCTAGAACATCAAAAATCCTTCAGGATGCTCCAAAATGACTCATCTATATCTATAATGATAGATCTTGATTAGGAGTATCTTTTTCTAGTACATGGCAAGTATCTATTTTGAAGTCTTGATCGATTTTGGGGGTTGGGAAGGATCAGGTGATGGTTTTGGGTGTGATTTGATTTTCGTCTAGAACATCAAAAATCCTTCAGGATGCTCCAAAATGACTCATCTATATCTATAATGATAGATCTTGATTAGGAGTATCTTTTTCTAGTACATGTCAAGTATCTATTTTGAAGTCTTGATCGATTTTGGGGGTTGGGAAGGATCAGGTGATGGTTTTGGGTGTGATTTGATTTTCGTCTAGAACATCAAAAATCCTTCAGGATGCTCCAAAATGACTCATCTATATCTATAATGATAGATCTTGATTAGGAGTATCTTTTTCTAGTACATGTCAAGTATCTATTTTGAAGTCTTGATCGATTTTGGGGGTTGGGAAGGATCAGGTGATGGTTTTGGGTGTGATTTGATTTTCGTCTAGAACATCAAAAATCCTTCAGGATGCTCCAAAATGACTCATCTATATCTATAATGATAGATCTTGATTAGGAGTATCTTTTTCTAGTACATGTCAAGTATCTATTTTGAAGTCTTGATCGATTTTGGGGGTTGGGAAGGATCAGGTGATGGTTTTGGGTGTGATTTGATTTTCGTCTAGAACATCAAAAATCCTTCAGGATGCTCCAAAATGACTCATCTATATCTATAATGATAGATCTTGATTAGGAGTATCTTTTTCTAGTACATGTCAAGTATCTATTTTGAAGTCTTGATCGATTTTGGGGGTTGGGAAGGATCAGGTGATGGTTTTGGGTGTGATTTGGTTTTCGTCTAGAACATCAAAAATCCTTCAGGATGCTCCAAAATGACTCATCTATATCTATAATGATAGATCTTGATTAGGAGTATCTTTTTCTAGTACATGTCAAGTATCTATTTTGAAGTCTGGATCGATTTTGGGGGTTGGGAAGGATCAGGTGATGGTTTTGGGTGTGATTTGATTTTCGTCTAGAACATCAAAAATCCTTCAGGATGCTCCAAAATGACTCATCTATATCTATAATGATAGATCTTGATTAGGAGTATCTTTTTCTAGTACATGTCAAGTATCTATTTTGAAGTCTTGATCGATTTTGGGGGTTGGGAAGGATCAGGTGATGGTTTTGGGTGTGATTTGATTTTCGTCTAGAACATCAAAAATCCTTCAGGATGCTCCAAAATGACTCATCTATATCTATAATGATAGATCTTGATTAGGAGTATCTTTTTCTAGTACATGTCAAGTATCTATTTTGAAGTCTTGATCGATTTTGGGGGTTGGGAAGGATCAGGTGATGGTTTTGGGTGTGATTTGATTTTCGTCTAGAACATCAAAAATCCTTCAGGATGCTCCAAAATGACTCATCTATATCTATAATGATAGATCTTGATTAGGAGTATCTTTTTCTAGTACATGTCAAGTATCTATTTTGAAGTCTTGATCGATTTTGGGGGTTGGGAAGGATCAGGTGATGGTTTTGGGTGTGATTTGATTTTCGTCTAGAACATCAAAAATCCTTCAGAATGCTCCAAAATGACTCATCTATATCTATAATGATAGATCTTGATTAGGAGTATCTTTTTCTAGTACATGTCAAGTATCTATTTTGAAGTCTTGATCGATTTTGGGGGTTGCGAAGGATCAGGTGATGGTTTTGGGTGTGATTTGATTTTCGTCTAGAACATCAAAAATCCTTCAGGATGCTCCAAAATGACTCATCTATATCTATAATGATAGATCTTGATTAGGAGTATCTTTTTCTAGTACATGTCAAGTATCTATTTTGAAGTCTTGATCGATTTTGGGGGTTGGGAAGGATCAGGTGATGGTTTTGGGTGTGATTTGATTTTCGTCTAGAACATCAAAAATCCTTCAGGATGCTCCAAAATGACTCATCTATATCTATAATGATAGATCTTGATTAGGAGTATCTTTTTCTAGTACATGTCAAGTATCTATTTTGAAGTCTTGATCGATTTTGGGGGTTGGGAAGGATCAGGTGATGGTTTTGGGTGTGATTTGATTTTCGTCTAGAACATCAAAAATCCTTCAGGATGCTCCAAAATGACTCATCTATATCTTTAATGATAGATCTTGATTAGGAGTATCTTTTTCTAGTACATGTCAAGTATCTATTTTGAAGTCTTGATCGATTTTGGGGGTTGGGAAGGATCAGGTGATGGTTTTGGGTGTGATTTGATTTTCGTCTAGAACATCAAAAATCCTTCAGGATGCTCCAAAATGACTCATCTATATCTATAATGATAGATCTTGATTAGGAGTATCTTTTTCTAGTACATGTCAAGTATCTATTTTGAAGTCTTGATCGATTTTGGGGGTTGGGAAGGATCAGGTGATGGTTTTGGGTGTGATTTGATTTTCGTCTAGAACATCAAAAATCCTTCAGGATGCTCCAAAATGACTCATCTATATCTATAATGATAGATCTTGATTAGGAGTATCTTTTTCTAGTACATGTCAAGTATCTATTTTGAAGTCTTGATCGATTTTGGGGGTTGGGAAGGATCAGGTGATGGTTTTGGGTGTGATTTGATTTTCGTCTAGAACATCAAAAATCCTTCAGGATGCTCCAAAATGACTCATCTATATCTATAATGATAGATCTTGATTAGGAGTATCTTTTTCTAGTACATGTCAAGTATCTATTTTGAAGTCTTGATCGATTTTGGGGGTTGGGAAGGATCAGGTGATGGTTTTGGGTGTGATTTGATTTTCGTCTAGAACATCAAAAATCCTTCAGGATGCTCCAAAATGACTCATCTATATCTATAATGATAGATCTTGATTAGGAGTATCTTTTTCTAGTACATGTCAAGTATCTATTTTGAAGTCTTGATCGATTTTGGGGGTTGGGAAGGATCAGGTGATGGTTTTGGGTGTGATTTGATTTTCGTCTAGAACATCAAAAATCCTTCAGGATGCTCCAAAATGACTCTTCTATATCTATAATGATAGATCTTGATTAGGAGTATCTTTTTCTAGTACATGTCAAGTATCTATTTTGAAGTCTTGATCGATTTTGGGGGTTGGGAAGGATCAGGTGATGGTTTTGGGTGTGATTTGATTTTCGTCTAGAACATCAAAAATCCTTCAGGATGCTCCAAAATGACTCATCTATATCTATAATGATAGATCTTGATTAGGAGTATCTTTTTCTAGTACATGTCAAGTATCTATTTTGAAGTCTTGATCGATTTTGGGGGTTGGGAAGGATCAGGTGATGGTTTTGGGTGTGATTTGATTTTCGTCTAGAACATCAAAAATCCTTCAGGATGCTCCAAAATGACTCATCTATATCTATAATGATAGATCTTGATTAGGAGTATCTTTTTCTAGTACATGTCAAGTATCTATTTTGAAGTCTTGATCGATTTTGGGGGTTGGGAAGGATCAGGTGATGGTTTTGGGTGTGATTTGGTTTTCGTCTAGAACATCAAAAATCCTTCAGGATGCTCCAAAATGACTCATCTATATCTATAATGATAGATCTTGATTAGGAGTATCTTTTTCTAGTACATGTCAAGTATCTATTTTGAAGTCTTGATCGATTTTGGGGGTTGGGAAAGATCAGGTGATGGTTTTGGGTGTGATTTGATTTTCGTCTAGAACATCAAAAATCCTTTAGGATGCTCCAAAATGACTCATCTATATCTATAATGATAGATCTTGATTAGGAGTATCTTTTTCTAGTACATGTCAAGTATCTATTTTGAAGTCTTGATCGATTTTGGGGGTTGGGAAGGATCAGGTGATGGTTTTGGGTGTGATTTGATTTTCGTCTAGAACATCAAAAATCCTTCAGGATGCTCCAAAATGACTCATCTATATCTATAATGATAGATCTTGATTAGGAGTATCTTTTTCTAGTTCATGTCAAGTATCTATTTTGAAGTCTTGATCGATTTTGGGGGTTGGGAAGGATCAGGTGATGGTTTTGGGTGTGATCTGATTTTCGTCTAGAACATCAAAAATCCTTCAGGATGCTCCAAAATGACTCATCTATATCTATAATGATAGATCTTGATTAGGAGTATCTTTTTCTAGTACATGTCAAGTATCTATTTTGAAGTCTTGATCGATTTTGGGGGTTGGGAAGGATCAGGTGATGGTTTTGGGTGTGATTTGATTTTCGTCTAGAACATCAAAAATCCTTCAGGATGCTCCAAAATGACTCATCTATATCTATAATGATAGATCTTGATTAGGAGTATCTTTTTCTAGTACATGTCAAGTATCTATTTTGAAGTCTTGATCGATTTTGGGGGTTGTGAAGGATCAGGTGATGGTTTTGGGTGTGATTTGATTTTCGTCTAGAACATCAAAAATCCTTCAGGATGCTCCAAAATGACTCATCTATATCTATAATGATAGATCTTGATTAGGAGTATCTTTTTCTAGTACATGTCAAGTATCTATTTTGAAGTCTTGATCGATTTTGGGGGTTGGGAAGGATCAGGTGATGGTTTTGGGTGTGATTTGATTTTCGTCTAGAACATCAAAAATCCTTCAGGATGCTCCAAAATGACTCATCTATATCTATAATGATAGATCTTGATTAGGAGTATCTTTTTCTAGTACATGTCAAGTATCTATTTTGAAGTCTTGATCGATTTTGGGGGTTGGGAAGGATCAGGTGATGGTTTTGGGTGTGATTTGATTTTCGTCTAGAACATCAAAAATCCTTCAGGATGCTCCAAAATGACTCATCTATATCTATAATGATAGATCTTGATTAGGAGTATCTTTTTCTAGTACATGTCAAGTATCTTTTTTGAAGTCTTGATCGATTTTGGGGGTTGGGAAGGATCAGGTGATGGTTTTGGGTGTGATTTGATTTTCGTCTAGAACATCAAAAATCCTTCAGGATGCTCCAAAATGACTCATCTATATCTATAATGATAGATCTTGATTAGGAGTATCTTTTTCTAGTACATGTCAAGTATCTATTTTGAAGTCTTGATCGATTTTGGGGGTTGGGAAAGATCAGGTGATGGTTTTGGGTGTGATTTGATTTTCGTCTAGAACATCAAAAATCCTTTAGGATGCTCCAAAATGACTCATCTATATCTATAATGATAGATCTTGATTAGGAGTATCTTTTTCTAGTACATGTCAAGTATCTATTTTGAAGTCTTGATCGATTTTGGGGGTTGGGAAGGATCAGGTGATGGTTTTGGGTGTGATTTGATTTTCGTCTAGAACATCAAAAATCCTTCAGGATGCTCCAAAATGACTCATCTATATCTATAATGATAGATCTTGATTAGGAGTATCTTTTTCTAGTTCATGTCAAGTATCTATTTTGAAGTCTTGATCGATTTTGGGGGTTGGGAAGGATCAGGTGATGGTTTTGGGTGTGATCTGATTTTCGTCTAGAACATCAAAAATCCTTCAGGATGCTCCAAAATGACTCATCTATATCTATAATGATAGATCTTGATTAGGAGTATCTTTTTCTAGTACATGTCAAGTATCTATTTTGAAGTCTTGATCGATTTTGGGGGTTGGGAAGGATCAGGTGATGGTTTTGGGTGTGATTTGATTTTCGTCTAGAACATCAAAAATCCTTCAGGATGCTCCAAAATGACTCATCTATATCTATAATGATAGATCTTGATTAGGAGTATCTTTTTCTAGTACATGTCAAGTATCTATTTTGAAGTCTTGATCGATTTTGGGGGTTGTGAAGGATCAGGTGATGGTTTTGGGTGTGATTTGATTTTCGTCTAGAACATCAAAAATCCTTCAGGATGCTCCAAAATGACTCATCTATATCTATAATGATAGATCTTGATTAGGAGTATCTTTTTCTAGTACATGTCAAGTATCTATTTTGAAGTCTTGATCGATTTTGGGGGTTGGGAAGGATCAGGTGATGGTTTTGGGTGTGATTTGATTTTCGTCTAGAACATCAAAAATCCTTCAGGATGCTCCAAAATGACTCATCTATATCTATAATGATAGATCTTGATTAGGAGTATCTTTTTCTAGTACATGTCAAGTATCTATTTTGAAGTCTTGATCGATTTTGGGGGTTGGGAAGGATCAGGTGATGGTTTTGGGTGTGATTTGATTTTCGTCTAGAACATCAAAAATCCTTCAGGATGCTCCAAAATGACTCATCTATATCTATAATGATAGATCTTGATTAGGAGTATCTTTTTCTAGTACATGTCAAGTATCTTTTTTGAAGTCTTGATCGATTTTGGGGGTTGGGAAGGATCAGGTGATGGTTTTGGGTGTGATTTGATTTTCGTCTAGAACATCAAAAATCCTTCAGGATGCTCCAAAATGACTCATCTATATCTATAATGATAGATCTTGATTAGGAGTATCTTTTTCTAGTACATGTCAAGTATCTATTTTGAAGTCTTGATCGATTTTGGGGGTTGGGAAGGATCAGGTGATGGTTTTGGGTGTGATTTGATTTTCGTCTAGAACATCAAAAATCCTTCAGGATGCTCCAAAATGACTCATCTATATCTATAATGATAGATCTTGATTAGGAGTATCTTTTTCTAGTACATGTCAAGTATCTATTTTGAAGTCTTGATCGATTTTGGGGGTTGGGAAGGATCAGGTGATGGTTTTGGGTGTGATTTGATTTTCGTCTAGAACATCAAAAATCCTTCAGGATGCTCCAAAATGACTCATCTATATCTATAATGATAGATCTTGATTAGGAGTATCTTTTTCTAGTACATGTCAAGTATCTATTTTGAAGTCTTGATCGATTTTGGGGGTTGGGAAGGATCAGGTGATGGTTTTGGGTGTGATTTGATTTTCGTCTAGAACATCAAAAATCCTTCAGGATGCTCCAAAATGACTCATCTATATCTATAATGAGAGATCTTGATTAGGAGTATCTTTTTCTAGTACATGTCAAGTATCTATTTTGAAGTCTTGATCGATTTTGGGGGTTGGGAAGGATCAGGTGATGGTTTTGGGTGTGATTTGATTTTCGTCTAGAACATCAAAAATCCTTCAGGATGCTCCAAAATGACTCATCTATATCTATAATGATAGATCTTGATTAGGAGTATCTTTTTCTAGTACATGTCAAGTATCTATTTTGAAGTCTTGATCGATTTTGGGGGTTGGGAAGGATCAGGTGATGGTTTTGGGTGTGATTTGATTTTCGTCTAGAACATCAAAAATCCTTCAGGATGCTCCAAAATGACTCATCTATATCTATAATGATAGATCTTGATTAGGAGTATCTTTTTCTAGTACATGTCAAGTATCTATTTTGAAGTCTTGATCGATTTTGGGGGTTGGGAAGGATCAGGTGATGGTTTTGGGTGTGATTTGATTTTCGTCTAGAACATCAAAAATCCTTCAGGATGCTCCAAAATGACTCATCTATATCTATAATGATAGATCTTGATTAGGAGTATCTTTTTCTAGTACATGTCAAGTATCTATTTTGAAGTCTTGATCGATTTTGGGGGTTGGGAAGGATCAGGTGATGGTTTTGGGTGTGATTTGATTTTCGTCTAGAACATCAAAAATCCTTCAGGATGCTCCAAAATGACTCATCTATATCTATAATGATAGATCTTGATTAGGAGTATCTTTTTCTAGTACATGTCAAGTATCTATTTTGAAGTCTTGATCGATTTTGGGGGTTGGGAAGGATCAGGTGATGGTTTTGGGTGTGATTTGATTTTCGTCTAGAACATCAAAAATCCTTCAGGATGCTCCAAAATGACTCATCTATATCTATAATGATAGATCTTGATTAGGAGTATCTTTTTCTAGTACATGTCAAGTATCTATTTTGAAGTCTTGATCGATTTTGGGGGTTGGGAAGGATCAGGTGATGGTTTTGGGTGTGATTTGATTTTCGTCTAGAACATCAAAAATCCTTCAGGATGCTCCAAAATGACTCTTCTATATCTATAATGATAGATCTTGATTAGGAGTATCTTTTTCTAGTACATGTCAAGTATCTATTTTGAAGTCTTGATCGATTTTGGGGGTTGGGAAGGATCAGGTGATGGTTTTGGGTGTGATTTGATTTTCGTCTAGAACATCAAAAATCCTTCAGGATGCTCCAAAATGACTCATCTATATCTATAATGATAGATCTTGATTAGGAGTATCTTTTTCTAGTACATGTCAAGTATCTATTTTGAAGTCTTGATCGATTTTGGGGGTTGGGAAGGATCAGGTGATGGTTTTGGGTGTGATTTGATTTTCGTCTAGAACATCAAAAATCCTTCAGGATGCTCCAAAATGACTCATCTATATCTATAATGATAGATCTTGATTAGGAGTATCTTTTTCTAGTACATGTCAAGTATCTATTTTGAAGTCTTGATCGATTTTGGGGGTTGGGAAGGATCGGGTGATGGTTTTGGGTGTGATTTGATTTTCGTCTAGAACATCAAAAATCCTTCAGGATGCTCCAAAATGACTCATCTATATCTATAATGATAGATCTTGATTAGGAGTATCTTTTTCTAGTACATGTCAAGTATCTATTTTGAAGTCTTGATCGATTTTGGGGGTTGGGAAGGATCAGGTGATGGTTTTGGGTGTGATTTGATTTTCGTCTAGAACATCAAAAATCCTTTAGGATGCTCCAAAATGACTCATCTATATCTATAATGATAGATCTTGATTAGGAGTATCTTTTTCTAGTACATGTCAAGTATCTATTTTGAAGTCTTGATCGATTTTGGGGGTTGGGAAGGATCAGGTGATGGTTTTGGGTGTGATTTGATTTTCGTCTAGAACATCAAAAATCCTTCAGGATGCTCCAAAATGACTCATCTATATCTATAATGATAGATCTTGATTAGGAGTATCTTTTTCTAGTTCATGTCAAGTATCTATTTTGAAGTCTTGATCGATTTTGGGGGTTGGGAAGGATCAGGTGATGGTTTTGGGTGTGATTTGATTTTCGTCTAGAACATCAAAAATCCTTCAGGATGCTCCAAAATGACTCATCTATATCTATAATGATAGATCTTGATTAGGAGTATCTTTTTCTAGTACATGTCAAGTATCTATTTTGAAGTCTTGATCGATTTTGGGGGTTGGGAAGGATCAGGTGATGGTTTTGGGTGTGATTTGATTTTCGTCTAGAACATCAAAAATCCTTCAGGATGCTCCAAAATGACTCATCTATATCTATAATGATAGATCTTGATTAGGAGTATCTTTTTCTAGTACATGTCAAGTATCTATTTTGAAGTCTTGATCGATTTTGGGGGTTGGGAAGGATCAGGTGATGGTTTTGGGTGTGATTTGATTTTCGTCTAGAACATCAAAAATCCTTCAGGATGCTCCAAAATGACTCATCTTTATCTATAATGATAGATCTTGATTAGGAGTATCTTTTTCTAGTACATGTCAAGTATCTATTTTGAAGTCTTGATCGATTTTGGGGGTTGGGAAGGATCAGGTGATGGTTTTGGGTGTGATTTGATTTTCGTCTAGAACATCAAAAATCCTTCAGGATGCTCCAAAATGACTCATCTATATCTATAATGATAGATCTTGATTAGGAGTATCTTTTTTTAGTACATGTCAAGTATCTATTTTGAAGTCTTGATCGATTTTGGGGGTTGGGAAGGATCAGGTGATGGTTTTGGGTGTGATTTGATTTTCGTCTAGAACATCAAAAATCCTTCAGGATGCTCCAAAATGACTCATCTATATCTATAATGATAGATCTTGATTAGGAGTATCTTTTTCTAGTACATGTCAAGTATCTATTTTGAAGTCTTGATCGATTTTGGGGGTTGGGAAGGATCAGGTGATGGTTTTGGGTGTGATTTGATTTTCGTCTAGAACATCAAAAATCCTTCAGGATGCTCCAAAATGACTCATCTATATCTATAATGATAGATCTTGATTAGGAGTATCTTTTTCTAGTACATGTCAAGTATCTATTTTGAAGTCTTGATCGATTTTGGGGGTTGGGAAGGATCAGGTGATGGTTTTGGGTGTGATTTGATTTTCGTCTAGAACATCAAAAATCCTTCAGGATGCTCCAAAATGACTCATCTTTATCTATAATGATAGATCTTGATTAGGAGTATCTTTTTCTAGTACATGTCAAGTATCTATTTTGAAGTCTTGATCGATTTTGGGGGTTGGGAAGGATCAGGTGATGGTTTTGGGTGTGATTTGATTTTCGTCTAGAACATCAAAAATCCTTCAGGATGCTCCAAAATGACTCATCTATATCTATAATGATAGATCTTGATTAGGAGTATCTTTTTCTAGTACATGTCAAGTATCTATTTTGAAGTCTTGATCGATTTTGGGGGTTGGGAAGGATCAGGTGATGGTTTTGGGTGTGATTTGATTTTCGTCTAGAACATCAAAAATCCTTCAGGATGCTCCAAAATGACTCATCTATATCTATAATGATAGATCTTGATTAGGAGTATCTTTTTCTAGTACATGTCAAGTATCTATTTTGAAGTCTTGATCGATTTTGAGGGTTGGGAAGGATCAGGTGATGGTTTTGGGTGTGATTTGATTTTCGTCTAGAACATCAAAAATCCTTCAGGATGCTCCAAAATGACTCATCTATATATATAATGATAGATCTTGATTAGGAGTATCTTTTTCTAGTACATGTCAAGTATCTATTTTGAAGTCTTGATCGATTTTGGGGGTTGGGAAGGATCAGGTGATGGTTTTGGGTGTGATTTGATTTTCGTCTAGAACATCAAAAATCCTTCAGGATGCTCCAAAATGACTCATCTATATCAATGATAGATCTTGATTAGGAGTATCTTTTTCTAGTACATGTCAAGTATCTATTTTGAAGTCTTGATCGATTTTGGGGGTTGGGAAGGATCAGGTGATGGTTTTGGGTGTGATTTGATTTTCGTCTAGAACATCAAAAATCCTTCAGGATGCTCCAAAATGACTCATCTATATCTATAATGATAGATCTTGATTAGGAGTATCTTTTTCTAGTACATGTCAAGTATCTATTTTGAAGTCTTGATCGATTTTGGGGGTTGGGAAGGATCAGGTGATGGTTTTGGGTGTGATTTGATTTTCGTCTAGAACATCAAAAATCCTTCAGGATGCTCCAAAATGACTCATCTATATCTATAATGATAGATCTTGATTAGGAGTATCTTTTTCTAGTACATGTCAAGTATCTATTTTGAAGTCTTGATCGATTTTGGGGTTGGGAAGGATCAGCTGATGGTTTTGGGTGTGATTTGATTTTCGTCTAGAACATCAAAAATCCTTCAGGATGCTCCAAAATGACTCATCTATATCTATAATGATAGATCTTGATTAGGAGTATCTTTTTCTAGTACATGTCAAGTATCTATTTTGAAGTCTTGATCGATTTTGGGGGTTGGGAAGGATCAGGTGATGGTTTTGGGTGTGATTTGATTTTCGTCTAGAACATCAAAAATCCTTCAGGATGCTCCAAAATGACTCATCTATATCTATAATTATAGATCTTGATTAGGAGTATCTTTTTCTAGTACATGTCAAGTATCTATTTTGAAGTCTTGATCGATTTTGGGGGTTGGGAAGGATCAGGTGATGGTTTTGGGTGTGATTTGATTTTCGTCTAGAACATCAAAAATCCTTCAGGATGCTCCAAAATGACTCATCTATATCTATAATGATAGATCTTGATTAGGAGTATCTTTTTCTAGTACATGTCAAGTATCTATTTTGAAGTCTTGATCGATTTTGGGGGTTGGGAAGGATCAGGTGATGGTTTTGGGTGTGATTTGATTTTCGTCTAGAACATCAAAAATCCTTCAGGATGCTCCAAAATGACTCATCTATATCTATAATGATAGATCTTGATTAGGAGTATCTTTTTCTAGTACATGTCAAGTATCTATTTTGAAGTCTTGATCGATTTTGGGGGTTGGGAAGGATCAGGTGATGGTTTTGGGTGTGATTTGATTTTCGTCTAGAACATCAAAAATCCTTCAGGATGCTCCAAAATGACTCATCTATATCTATAATGATAGATCTTGATTAGGAGTATCTTTTTCTAGTACATGTCAAGTATCTATTTTGAAGTCTTGATCGATTTTGGGGGTTGGGAAGGATCAGGTGATGGTTTTGGGTGTGATTTGATTTTCGTCTAGAACATCAAAAATCCTTCAGGATGCTCCAAAATGACTCATCTATATCTATAATGATAGATCTTGATTAGGAGTATCTTTTTCTAGTACATGTCAAGTATCTATTTTGAAGTCTTGATCGATGTTGGGGGTTGGGAAGGATCAGGTGATGGTTTTGGGTGTGATTTGATTTTCGTCTAGAACATCAAAAATCCTTCAGGATGCTCCAAAATGACTCATCTATAACTATAATGATAGATCTTGATTAGGAGTATCTTTTTCTAGTACATGTCAAGTATCTATTTTGCAGTCTTGATCGATTTTGGGGGTTGGGAAGGATCAGGTGATGGTTTTGGGTGTGATTTGATTTTCGTCTAGAACATCAAAAATCCTTCAGGATGCTCCAAAATGACTCATCTATATCTATAATGATAGATCTTGATTAGGAGTATCTTTTTCTAGTACATGTCAAGTATCTATTTTGAAGTCTTGATCGATTTTGGGGGTTGGGAAGGATCAGGTGATGGTTTTGGGTGTGATTTGATTTTCGTCTAGAACATCAAAAATCCTTCAGGATGCTCCAAAATGACTCATCTATATCTATAATGATAGATCTTGATTAGGAGTATCTTTTTCTAGTACATGTCAAGTATCTATTTTGAAGTCTTGATCGATTTTGGGGGTTGGGAAGGATCAGGTGATGGTTTTGGGTGTGATTTGATTTTCGTCTAGAACATCAAAAATCCTTCAGGATGCTCCAAAATGACTCATCTATATCTATAATGATAGATTATCTATTTTGAAGTCTTGATCGATTTTGGGGGTTGGGAAGGATCAGGTGATGGTTTTGGGTGTGATTTGATTTTCGTCTAGAACATCAAAAATCCTTCAGGATGCTCCAAAATGACTCATCTATATCTATAATGATAGATCTTGATTAGGAGTATCTTTTTCTAGTACATGTCAAGTATCTATTTTGAAGTCTTGATCGATTTTGGGGGTTGGGAAGGATCAGGTGATGGTTTTGGGTGTGATTTGATTTTCGTCTAGAACATCAAAAATCCTTCAGGATGCTCCAAAATGACTCATCTATATCTATAATGATAGATCTTGATTAGGAGTATCTTTTTCTAGCACATGTCAAGTATCTATTTTGAAGTCTTGATCGATTTTGGGGGTTGGGAAGGATCAGGTGATGGTTTTGGGTGTGATTTGATTTTCGTCTAGAACATCAAAAATCCTTCAGGATGCTCCAAAATGACTCATCTATATCTATAATGATAGATCTTGATTAGGAGTATCTTTTTCTAGTACATGTCAAGTATCTATTTTGAAGTCTTGATCGATTTTGGGGGTTGGGAAGGATCAGGTGATGGTTTTGGGTGTGATTTGATTTTCGTCTAGAACATCAAAAATCCTTCAGGATGCTCCAAAATGACTCATCTATATCTATAATGATAGATCTTAATTAGGAGTATCTTTTTCTAGTACATGTCAAGTATCTATTTTGAAGTCTTGATCGATTTTGGGGGTTGGGAAGGATCAGGTGATGGTTTTGGGTGTGATTTGATTTTCGTCTAGAACATCAAAAATCCTTCAGGATGCTCCAAAATGACTCATCTATATCTAAAATGATAGATCTTGATTAGGAGTATCTTTTTCTAGTACATGTCAAGTATCTATTTTGAAGTCTTGATCGATTTTGGGGGTTGGGAAGGATCAGGTGATGGTTTTGGGTGTGATTTGATTTTCGTCTAGAACATCAAAAATCCTTCAGGATGCTCCAAAATGACTCATCTATATCTATAATGATAGATCTTGATTAGGAGTATCTTTTTCTAGTACATGTCAAGTATCTATTTTGAAGTCTTGATCGATTTTGGGGGTTGGGAAGGATCAGGTGATGGTTTTGGGTGTGATTTGATTTTCGTCTAGAACATCAAAAATCCTTCAGGATGCTCCAAAATGACTCATCTATATCTATAATGATAGATCTTGATTAGGAGTATCTTTTTCTAGTACATGTCAAGTATCTATTTTGAAGTCTTGTTCGATTTTGGGGGTTGGGAAGGATCAGGTGATGGTTTTGGGTGTGATTTGATTTTCGTCTAGAACATCAAAAATCCTTCAGGATGCTCCAAAATGACTCATCTATATCTATAATGATAGATCTTGATTAGGAGTATCTTTTTCTAGTACATGTCAAGTATCTATTTTGAAGTCTTGATCGATTTTGAGGGTTGGGAAGGATCAGGTGATGGTTTTGGGTGTGATTTGATTTTCGTCTAGAACATCAAAAATCCTTCAGGATGCTCCAAAATGACTCATCTATATCTATAATGATAGATCTTGATTAGGAGTATCTTTTTCTAGTACATGTCAAGTATCTATTTTGAAGTCTTGATCGATTTTGGGGGTTGGGAAGGATCAGGTGATGGTTTTGGGTGTGATTTGATTTTCGTCTAGAACATCAAAAATCCTTCAGGATGCTCCAAAATGACTCATCTATATCTATAATGATAGATCTTGATTAGGAGTATCTTTTTCTAGTACATGTCAAGTATCTATTTTGAAGTCTTGATCGATTTTGGGGGTTGGGAAGGATCAGGTGATGGTTTTGGGTGTGATTTGATTTTCGTCTAGAACATCAAAAATCCTTCAGGATGCTCCAAAATGACTCATCTATATCTATAATGATAGATCTTGATTAGGAGTATCTTTTTCTAGTACATGTCAAGTATCTATTTTGAAGTCTTGATCGATTTTGGGGGTTGGGAAGGATCAGGTGATGGTTTTGGGTGTGATTTGATTTTCGTCTAGAACATCAAAAATCCTTCAGGATGCTCCAAAATGACTCATCTATATCTATAATGATAGATCTTGATTAGGAGTATCTTTTTCTAGTACATGTCAAGTATCTATTTTGAAGTCTTGATCGATTTTGGGGGTTGGGAAGGATCAGGTGATGGTTTTGGGTGTGATTTGATTTTCGTCTAGAACATCAAAAATCCTTCAGGATGCTCCAAAATGACTCATCTATATCTATAATGATAGATCTTGATTAGGAGTATCTTTTTCTAGTACATGTCAAGTATCTATTTTGAAGTATTGATCGATTTTGGGGGTTGGGAAGGATCAGGTGATATTTTTGGGTGTGATTTGATTTTCGTCTAGAACATCAAAAATCCTTCAGGATGCTCCAAAATGACTCATCTATATCTATAATGATAGATCTTGATTAGGAGTATCTTTTTCTAGTACATGTCAAGTATCTATTTTGAAGTCTTGATCGATTTTGGGGGTTGGGAAGGATCAGGTGTTTTTTTTGGGTGTGATTTGATTTTCGTCTAGAACATCAAAAATCCTTCAGGATGCTCCAAAATGACTCATCTATATCTATAATGATAGATCTTGATTAGGAGTATCTTTTTCTAGTACATGTCAAGTATCTATTTTGAAGTCTTGATCGATTTTGGGGGTTGGGAAGGATCAGGTGGTGGTTTTGGGTGTGATTTGATTTTCGTCTAGAACATCAAAAATCCTTCAGGATGCTCCAAAATGACTCATCTATATCTATAATGATAGATCTTGATTAGGAGTATCTTTTTCTAGTACATGTCAAGTATCTATTTTGAAGTCTTGATCGATTTTGGGGGTTGGGAAGGATCAGGTGATGGTTTTGGGTGTGATTTGATTTTCGTCTAGAACATCAAAAATCCTTCAGGATGCTCCAAAATGACTCATCTATATCTATAATGATAGATCTTGATTAGGAGTATCTTTTTCTAGTACATGTCAAGTATCTATTTTGAAGTCTTGATCGATTTTGGGGGTTGGGAAGGATCAGGTGATGGTTTTGGGTGTGATTTGATTTTCGTCTAGAACATCAAAAATCCTTCAGGATGCTCCAAAATGACTCATCTATATCTATAATGATAGATCTTGATTAGGAGTATCTTTTTCTAGTACATGTCAAGTATCTATTTTGAAGTCTTGATCGATTTTGGGGGTTGGGAAGGATCAGGTGATGGTTTTGGGTGTGATTTGATTTTCGTCTAGAACATCAAAAATCCTTCAGGATGCTCCAAAATGACTCATCTATATCTATAATGATAGATCTTGATTAGGAGTATCTTTTTCTAGTACATGTCAAGTATCTATTTTGAAGTCTTGATCGATTTTGGGGGTTGGGAAGGATCAGGTGATGGTTTTGGGTGTGATTTGATTTTCGTCTAGAACATCAAAAATCCTTCAGGATGCTCCAAAATGACTCATCTATATCTATAATGATAGATCTTGATTAGGAGTATCTTTTTCTAGTACATGTCAAGTATCTATTTTGAAGTCTTGATCGATTTTGGGGGTTGGGAAGGATCAGGTGATGGTTTTGGGTGTGATTTGATTTTCGTCTAGAACATCAAAAATCCTTCAGGATGCTCCAAAATGACTCATCTATATCTATAATGATAGATCTTGATTAGGAGTATCTTTTTCTAGTACATGTCAAGTATCTATTTTGAAGTCTTGATCGATTTTGGGGGTTGGGAAGGATCAGGTGATGGTTTTGGGTGTGATTTGATTTTCGTCTAGAACATCAAAAATCCTTCAGGATGCTCCAAAATGACTCATCTATATCTATAATGATAGATCTTGATTAGGAGTATCTTTTTCTAGTACATGTCAAGTATCTATTTTAAAGTCTTGATCGATTTTGGGGGTTGGGAAGGATCAGGTGATGGTTTTGGGTGTGATTTGATTTTCGTCTAGAACATCAAAAATCCTTCAGGATGCTCCAAAATGACTCATCTATATCTATAATGATAGATCTTGATTAGGAGTATCTTTTTCTAGTACATGTCAAGTATCTATTTTGAAGTCTTGATCGATTTTGGGGTTGGGAAGGATCAGGTGATGGTTTTGGGTGTGATTTGATTTTCGTCTAGAACATCAAAAATCCTTCAGGATGCTCCAAAATGACTCATCTATATCTATAATGATAGATCTTGATTAGGAGTATCTTTTTCTAGTACATGTCAAGTATCTATTTTGAAGTCTTGATCGATTTTGGGGGTTGGGAAGGATCAGGTGATGGTTTTGGGTGTGATTTGATTTTCGTCTAGAACATCAAAAATCCTTCAGGATGCTCCAAAATGACTCATCTATATCTATAATGATAGATCTTGATTAGGAGTATCTTTTTCTAGTACATGTCAAGTATCTATTTTGAAGTCTTGATCGATTTTGGGGGTTGGGAAGGATCAGGTGATGGTTTTGGGTGTGATTTGATTTTCGTCTAGAACATCAAAAATCCTTCAGGATGCTCCAAAATGACTCATCTATATCTATAATGATAGATCTTGATTAGGAGTATCCTTTTCTAGTACATGTCAAGTATCTATTTTGAAGTCTTGATCGATTTTGGGGGTTGGGAAGGATCAGGTGATGGTTTTGGGTGTGATTTGATTTTCGTCTAGAACATCAAAAATCCTTCAGGATGCTCCAAAATGACTCATCTATATCTATCATGATAGATCTTGATTAGGAGTATCTTTTTCTAGTACATGTCAAGTATCTATTTTGAAGTCTTGATCGATTTTGGGGGTTGGGAAGGATCAGGTGATGGTTTTGGGTGTGATTTGATTTCGTCTAGAACATCAAAAATCCTTCAGGATGCTCCAAAATGACTCATCTATATCTATAATGATAGATCTTGATTAGGAGTATCTTTTTCTAGTACATGTCAAGTATCTATTTTGAAGTCTTGATCGATTTTGGGGGTTGGGAAGGATCAGGTGATGGTTTTGGGTGTGATTTGATTTTCGTCTAGAACATCAAAAATCCTTCAGGATGCTCCAAAATGACTCATCTATATCTATAATGATAGATCTTGATTAGGAGTATCTTTTTCTAGTACATGTCAAGTATCTATTTTGAAGTCTTGATCGATTTTGGGGGTTGGGAAGGATCAGGTGATGGTTTTGGGTGTGATTTGATTTTCGTCTAGAAAATCAAAAATCCTTCAGGATGCTCCAAAATGACTCATCTATATCTATAATGATAGATCTTGATTAGGAGTATCTTTTTCTAGTACATGTCAAGTATCTATTTTGAAGTCTTGATCGATTTTGGGGGTTGGGAAGGATCAGGTGATGGTTTTGGGTGTGATTTGATTTTCGTCTAGAACATCAAAAATCCTTCAGGATGCTCCAAAATGACTCATCTATATCTATAATGATAGATCTTGATTAGGAGTATCTTTTTCTAGTACATGTCAAGTATCTATTTTGAAGTCTTGATCGATTTTGGGGGTTGGGAAGGATCAGGTGATGGTTTTGGGTGTGATTTGATTTTCGTCTAGAACATCAAAAATCCTTCAGGATGCTCCAAAATGACTCATCTATATCTATAATGATAGATCTTGATTAGGAGTATCTTTTTCTAGTACATGTCAAGTATCTTTTTTGAAGTCTTGATCGATTTTGGGGGTTGGGAAGGATCAGGTGATGGTTTTGGGTGTGATTTGATTTTCGTCTAGAACATCAAAAATCCTTCAGGATGCTCCAAAATGACTCATCTATATCTATAATGATAGATCTTGATTAGGAGTATCTTTTTCTAGTACATGTCAAGTATCTATTTTGAAGTCTTGATCGATTTTGGGGGTTGGGAAGGATCAGGTGATGGTTTTGGGTGTGATTTGATTTTCGTCTAGAACATCAAAAATCCTTCAGGATGCTCCAAAATGACTCATCTATATCTATAATGATAGATCTTGATTAGGAGTATCTTTTTCTAGTACATGTCAAGTATCTATTTTGAAGTCTTGATCGATTTTGGGGGTTGGGAAGGATCAGGTGATGGTTTTGGGTGTGATTTGATTTTCGTCTAGAACATCAAAAATCCTTCAGGATGCTCCAAAATGACTCATCTATATCTATAATGATAGATCTTGATTAGGAGTATCTTTTTCTAGTACATGTCAAGTATCTATTTTGAAGTCTTGATCGATTTTGGGGGTTGGGAAGGATCAGGTGATGGTTTTGGGTGTGATTTGATTTTCGTCTAGAACATCAAAAATCCTTCAGGATGCTCCAAAATGACTCATCTATATCTATAATGATAGATCTTGATTAGGAGTATCTTTTTCTAGTACATGTCAAGTATCTATTTTGAAGTCTTGATCGATTTTGGGGGTTGGGAAGGATCAGGTGATGGTTTTGGGTGTGATTTGATTTTCGTCTAGAACATCAAAAATCCTTCAGGATGCTCCAAAATGACTCATCTATATCTATAATGATAGATCTTGATTAGGAGTATCTTTTTCTAGTACATGTCAAGTATCTATTTTGAAGTCTTGATCGATTTTGGGGGTTGGGAAGGATCAGGTGATGGTTTTGGGTGTGATTTGATTTTCGTCTAGAAAATCAAAAATCCTTCAGGATGCTCCAAAATGACTCATCTATATCTATAATGATAGATCTTGATTAGGAGTATCTTTTTCTAGTACATGTCAAGTATCTATTTTGAAGTCTTGATCGATTTTGGGGGTTGGGAAGGATCAGGTGATGGTTTTGGGTGTGATTTGATTTTCGTCTAGAACATCAAAAATCCTTCAGGATGCTCCAAAATGACTCATCTATATCTATAATGATAGATCTTGATTAGGAGTATCTTTTTCTAGTACATGTCAAGTATCTATTTTGAAGTCTTGATCGATTTTGGGGGTTGGGAAGGATCAGGTGATGGTTTTGGGTGTGATTTGATTTTCGTCTAGAACATCAAAAATCCTTCAGGATGCTCCAAAATGACTCATCTATATCTATAATGATAGATCTTGATTAGGAGTATCTTTTTCTAGTACATGTCAAGTATCTATTTTGAAGTCTTGATCGATTTTGGGGGTTGGGAAGGATCAGGTGATGGTTTTGGGTGTGATTTGATTTTCGTCTAGAACATCAAAAATCCTTCAGGATGCTCCAAAATGACTCATCTATATCTATAATGATAGATCTTGATTAGGAGTATCTTTTTCTAGTACATGTCAAGTATCTATTTTGAAGTCTTGATCGATTTTGGGGGTTGGGAAGGATCAGGTGATGGTTTTGGGTGTGATTTGATTTTCGTCTAGAACATCAAAAATCCTTCAGGATGCTCCAAAATGACTCATCTATATCTATAATGATAGATCTTGATTAGGAGTATCTTTTTCTAGTACATGTCAAGTATCTATTTTGAAGTCTTGATCGATTTTGGGGGTTGGGAAGGATCAGGTGATGGTTTTGGGTGTGATTTGATTTTCGTCTAGAACATCAAAAATCCTTCAGGATGCTCCAAAATGACTCATCTATATCTATAATGATAGATCTTGATTAGGAGTATCTTTTTCTAGTACATGTCAAGTATCTATTTTGAAGTCTTGATCGATTTTGGGGGTTGGGAAGGATCAGGTGATGGTTTTGGGTGTGATTTGATTTTCGTCTAGAACATCAAAAATCCTTCAGGATGCTCCAAAATGACTCATCTATATCTATAATGATAGATCTTGATTAGGAGTATCTTTTTCTAGTACATGTCAAGTATCTATTTTGAAGTCTTGATCGATTTTGGGGGTTGGGAAGGATCAGGTGATGGTTTTGGGTGTGATTTGATTTTCGTCTAGAACATCAAAAATCCTTCAGGATGCTCCAAAATGACTCATCTATATCTATAATGATAGATCTTGATTAGGAGTATCTTTTTCTAGTACATGTCAAGTATCTATTTTGAAGTCTTGATCGATTTTGGGGGTTGGGAAGGATCAGGTGATGGTTTTGGGTGTGATTTGATTTTCGTCTAGAACATCAAAAATCCTTCAGGATGCTCCAAAATGACTCATCTATATCTATAATGATAGATCTTGATTAGGAGTATCTTTTTCTAGTACATGTCAAGTATCTATTTTGAAGTCTTGATCGATTTTGGGGGTTGGGAAGGATCAGGTGATGGTTTTGGGTGTGATTTGATTTTCGTCTAGAACATCAAAAATCCTTCAGGATGCTCCAAAATGACTCATCTATATCTATAATGATAGATCTTGATTAGGAGTATCTTTTTCTAGTACATGTCAAGTATCTATTTT
>NW_026605775.1:0-46485 GCF_945859685.1 Eupeodes corollae | reverse complement strand
ATACTCCTAATCAAGATCTATCATTATAGATATAGATGAGTCATTTTGGAGCATCCTGAAGGATTTTTGATGTTCTAGACGAAAATCAAATCACACCCAAAACCATCACCTGATCCTTCCCAACCCCCAAAATCGATCAAGACTTCAAAATAGATACTTGACATGTACTAGAAAAAGATACTCCTAATCAAGATCTATCATTATAGATATAGATGAGTCATTTTGGAGCATCCTGAAGGATTTTTGATGTTCTAGACGAAAATCAAATCACACCCAAAACCATCACCTGATCCTTCCCAACCCCCAAAATCGATCAAGACTTCAAAATAGATACTTGACATGTACTAGAAAAAGATACTCCTAATCAAGATCTATCATTATAGATATAGATGAGTCATTTTGGAGCATCCTGAAGGATTTTTGATGTTCTAGACGAAAATCAAATCACACCCAAAACCATCACCTGATCCTTCCCAACCCCAAAATCGATCAAGACTTCAAAATAGATACTTGACATGTACTAGAAAAAGATACTCCTAATCAAGATCTATCATTATAGATATAGATGAGTCATTTTGGAGCATCCTGAAGGATTTTTGATGTTCTAGACGAAAATCAAATCACACCCAAAACCATCACCTGATCCTTCCCAACCCCCAAAATCGATCAAGACTTCAAAATAGATACTTGACATGTACTAGAAAAAGATACTCCTAATCAAGATCTATCATTATAGATATAGATGAGTCATTTTGGAGCATCCTGAAGGATTTTTGATGTTCTAGACGAAAATCAAATCACACCCAAACCATCACCTGATCCTTCCCAACCCCCAAAATCGATCAAGACTTCAAAATAGATACTTGACATGTACTAGAAAAAGATACTCCTAATCAAGATCTATCATTATAGATATAGATGAGTCATTTTGGAGCATCCTGAAGGATTTTTTGATGTTCTAGACGAAAATCAAATCACACCCAAAACCATCACCTGATCCTTCCCAACCCCCAAAATCGATCAAGACTTCAAAATAGATACTTGACATGTACTAGAAAAAGATACTCCTAATCAAGATCTATCATTATAGATATATATGAGTCATTTTGGAGCATCCTGAAGGATTTTTGATGTTCTAGACGAAAATCAAATCACACCCAAAACCATCACCTGATCCTTCCCAACCCCCAAAATCGATCAAGACTTCAAAATAGATACTTGACATGTACTAGAAAAAGATACTCCTAATCAAGATCTATCATTATAGATATAGATGAGTCATTTTGGAGCATCCTGAAGGATTTTTAATGTTCTAGACGAAAATCAAATCACACCCAAAACCATCACCTGATCCTTCCCAACCCCCAAAATCGATCAAGACTTCAAAATAGATACTTGACATGTACTAGAAAAAGATACTCCTAATCAAGATCTATCATTATAGATATAGATGAGTCATTTTGGAGCATCCTGAAGGATTTTTGATGTTCTAGACGAAAATCAAATCACACCCAAAACCATCACCTGATCCTTCCCAACCCCCAAAATCGATCAAGACTTCAAAATAGATACTTGACATGTACTAGAAAAAGATACTCCTAATCAAGATCTATCATTATAGATATAGATGAGTCATTTTGGAGCATCCTGAAGGATTTTTGATGTTCTAGACGAAAATCAAATCACACCCAAAACCATCACCTGATCCTTCCCAACCCCCAAAATCGATCAAGACTTCAAAATAGATACTTGACATGTACTAGAAAAAGATACTCCTAATCAAGATCTATCATTATAGATATATATGAGTCATTTTGGAGCATCCTGAAGGATTTTTGATGTTCTAGACGAAAATCAAATCACACCCAAAACCATCACCTGATCCTTCCCAACCCCCAAAATCGATCAAGACTTCAAAATAGATACTTGACATGTACTAGAAAAAGATACTCCTAATCAAGATCTATCATTATAGATATAGATGAGTCATTTTGAAGCATCCTGAAGGATTTTTGATGTTCTAGACGAAAATCAAATCACACCCAAAACCATCACCTGATCCTTCCAACCCCCAAAATCGATCAAGACTTCAAAATAGATACTTGACATGTACTAGAAAAAGATACTCCTAATCAAGATCTATCATTATAGATATAGATGAGTCATTTTGGAGCATCCTGAAGGATTTTTTGATGTTCTAGACGAAAATCAAATCACACCCAAAACCATCACCTGATCCTTCCCAACCCCCAAAATCGATCAAGACTTCAAAATAGATACTTGACATGTACTAGAAAAAGATACTCCTAATCAAGGTCTATCATTATAGATATAGATGAGTCATTTTGGAGCATCCTGAAGGATTTTTGATGTTCTAGACGAAAATCAAATCACACCCAAAACCATCACCTGATCCTTCCCAACCCCCAAAATCGATCAAGACTTCAAAATAGATACTTGACATGTACTAGAAAAAGATACTCCTAATCAAGATCTATCATTATAGATATAGATGAGTCATTTTGGAGCATCCTGAAGGATTTTTGATGTTCTAGACGAAAATCAAATCACACCCAAAACCATCACCTGATCCTTCCCAACCCCCAAAATCGATCAAGACTTCAAAATAGATACTTGACATGTACTAGAAAAAGATACTCCTAATCAAGATCTATCATTATAGATATAGATGAGTCATTTTGGAGCATCCTGAAGGATTTTTGATGTTCTAGACGAAAATCAAATCACACCCAAAACCATCACCTGATCCTTCCCAACCCCCAAAATCGATCAAGACTTCAAAATAGATACTTGACATGTACTAGAAAAAGATACTCCTAATCAAGATCTATCATTATAGATATAGATGAGTCATTTTGGAGCATCCTGAAGGATTTTTGATGTTCTAGACGAAAATCAAATCACACCCAAAACCATCACCTGATCCTTCCCAACCCCCAAAATCGATCAAGACTTCAAAATAGATACTTGACATGTACTAGAAAAAGATACTCCTAATCAAGATCTATCATTATAGATATAGATGAGTCATTTTGGAGCATCCTGAAGGATTTTTGATGTTCTAGACGAAAATCAAATCACACCCAAAACCATCACCTGATCCTTCCCAACCCCCAAAATCGATCAAGACTTAAAAATAGATACTTGACATGTACTAGAAAAAGATACTCCTAATCAAGATCTATCATTATAGATATAGATGAGTCATTTTGGAGCATCCTGAAGGATTTTTGATGTTCTAGACGAAAATCAAATCACACCCAAAACCATCACCTGATCCTTCGCAACCCCCAAAATCGATCAAGACTTCAAAATAGATACTTGACATGTACTAGAAAAAGATACTCCTAATCAAGATCTATCATTATAGATATAGATGAGTCATTTTGGAGCATCCTGAAGGATTTTTGATGTTCTAGACGAAAATCAAATCACACCCAAAACCATCACCTCATCCTTCCCAACCCCCAAAATCGATCAAGACTTCAAAATAGATACTTGACATGTACTAGAAAAAGATACTCCTAATCAAGATCTATCATTATAGATATAGATGAGTCATTTTGGAGCATCCTCAAGGATTTTTGATGTTCTAGACGAAAATCAAATCACACCCAAAACCATCACCTGATCCTTCCCAACCCCCAAAATCGATCAAGACTTCAAAATAGATACTTGACATGTACTAGAAAAAGATACTCCTAATCAAGATCTATCATTATAGATATAGATGAGTCATTTTGGAGCATCCTGAAGGATTTTTGATGTTCTAGACGAAAATCAAATCACACCCAAAACCATCACCTGATCCTTCCCAACCCCCAAAATCGATCAAGACTTCAAAATAGATACTTGACATGTACTAGAAAAAGATACTCCTAATCAAGATCTATCATTATAGATATAGATGAGTCATTTTGGAGCATCCTGAAGGATTTTTGATGTTCAAGACGAAAATCAAATCACACCCAAAACCATCACCTGATCCTTCCCAACCCCCAAAATCGATCAAGACTTCAAAATAGATACTTGACATGTACTAGAAAAAGATACTCCTAATCAAGATCTATCATTATAGATATAGATGAGTCATTTTGGAGCATCCTGAAGGATTTTTGATGTTCTAGACGAAAATCAAATCACACCCAAAACCATCACCTGATCCTTCCCAACCCCCAAAATCGATCAAGACTTCAAAATAGATACTTGACATGTACTAGAAAAAGATACTCCTAATCAAGATCTATCATTATAGATATAGATGAGTCATTTTGGAGCATCCTGAAGGATTTTTGATGTTCTAGACGAAAATCAAATCACACCCAAAACCATCACCTGATCCTTCCCAACCCCCAAAATCGATCAAGACTTCAAAATAGATACTTGACATGTACTAGAAAAAGATACTCCTAATCAAGATCTATCATTATAGATATAGATGAGTCATTTTGGAGCATCCTGAAGGATTTTTGATGTTCTAGACGAAAATCAAATCACACCCAAAACCATCACCTGATCCTTCCCAACCCCCAAAATCGATCAAGACTTCAAAATAGATACTTGACATGTACTAAAAAAAGATACTCCTAATCAAGATCTATCATTATAGATATAGATGAGTCATTTTGGAGCATCCTGAAGGATTTTTGATGTTCTAGACGAAAATCAAATCACACCCAAAACCATCACCTGATCCTTCCCAACCCCCAAAATCGATCAAGACTTCAAAATAGATACTTGACATGTACTAGAAAAAGATACTCCTAATCAAGATCTATCATTATAGATATAGATGAGTCATTTTGGAGCATCCTGAAGGATTTTTGATGTTCTAGACGAAAATCAAATCACACCCAAAACCATCACCTGATCCTTCCCAACCCCCAAAATCGATCAAGACTTCAAAATAGATACTTGACATGTACTAGAAAAAGATACTCCTAATCAAGATCTATCATTATAGATATAGATGAGTCATTTTGGAGCATCCTGAAGGATTTTTGATGTTCTAGACGAAAATCAAATCACACCCAAAACCATCACCTGATCCTTCCCAACCCCCAAAATCGATCAAGACTTCAAAATAGATACTTGACATGTACTAGAAAAAGATACTCCTAATCAAGATCTATCATTATAGATATAGATGAGTCATTTTGGAGCATCCTGAAGGATTTTTGATGTTCTAGACGAAAATCAAATCACACCCAAAACCATCACCTGATCCTTCCCAACCCCCAAAATCGATCAAGACTTCAAAATAGATACTTGACATGTACTAGAAAAAGATACTCCTAATCAAGATCTATCATTATAGATATAGATGAGTCATTTTGGAGCATCCTGAAGGATTTTTGATGTTCTAGACGAAAATCAAATCACACCCAAAACCATCACCTGATCCTTCCCAACCCCCAAAATCGATCAAGACTTCAAAATAGATACTTGACATGTACTAGAAAAAGATACTCCTAATCAAGATCTATCATTATAGATATAGATGAGTCATTTTGGAGCATCCTGAAGGATTTTTGATGTTCTAGACGAAAATCAAATCACACCCAAAACCATCACCTGATCCTTCCCAACCCCCAAAATCGATCAAGACTTCAAAATAGATACTTGACATGTACTAGAAAAAGATACTCCTAATCAAGATCTATCATTATAGATATAGATGAGTCATTTTGGAGCATCCTGAAGGATTTTTGATGTTCTAGACGAAAATCAAATCACACCCAAAACCATCACCTGATCCTTCCCAACCCCCAAAATCGATCAAGACTTCAAAATAGATACTTGACATGTACTAGAAAAAGATACTCCTAATCAAGATCTATCATTATAGATATAGATGAGTCATTTTGGAGCATCCTGAAGGATTTTTGATGTTCTAGACGAAAATCAAATCACACCCAAAACCATCACCTGATCCTTCCCAACCCCCAAAATCGATCAAGACTTCAAAATAGATACTTGACATGTACTAGAAAAAGATACTCCTAATCAAGATCTATCATTATAAATATAGATGAGTCATTTTGGAGCATCCTGAAGGATTTTTGATGTTCTAGACGAAAATCAAATCACACCCAAAACCATCACCTGATCCTTCCCAACCCCCAAAATCGATCAAGACTTCAAAATAGATACTTGACATGTATTAAAAAAAGATACTCCTAATCAAGATCTATCATTATAGATATAGATGAGTCATTTTGGAGCATCCTGAAGGATTTTTGATGTTCTAGACGAAAATCAAATCACACCCAAAACCATCACCTGATCCTTCCCAACCCCCAAAATCGATCAAGACTTCAAAATAGATACTTGACATGTACTAGAAAAAGATACTCCTAATCAAGATCTATCATTATAAATATAGATGAGTCATTTTGGAGCATCCTGAAGGATTTTTGATGTTCTAGACGAAAATCAAATCACACCCAAAACCATCATCTGATCCTTCCCAACCCTCAAAATCGATCAAGACTTCAAAATAGATACTTGACATGTACTAGAAAAAGATACTCCTAATCAAGATCTATCATTATAGATATAGATGAGTCATTTTGGAGCATCCTGAAGGATTTTTGATGTTCTAGACGAAAATCAAATCACACCCAAAACCATCACCTGATCCTTCCCAACCCCCAAAATCGATCAAGACTTCAAAATAGATACTTGACATGTACTAGAAAAAGATACTCCTAATCAAGATCTATCATTATAGATATAGATGAGTCATTTTGGAGCATCCTGAAGGATTTTTGATGTTCTAGACGAAAATCAAATCACACCCAAAACCATCACCTGATCCTTCCCAACCCCCAAAATCGATCAAGACTTCAAAATAGATACTTGACATGTACTAGAAAAAGATACTCCTAATCAAGATCTATCATTATAGATATAGATGAGTCATTTTGGAGCATCCTGAAGGATTTTTGATGTTCTAGACGAAAATCAAATCACACCCAAAACCATCACCTGATCCTTCCCAACCCCCAAAATCGATCAAGACTTCAAAATAGATACTTGACATGTACTAGAAAAAGATACTCCTAATCAAGATCTATCATTATAGATATAGATGAGTCATTTTGGAGCATCCTGAAGGATTTTTGATGATCTGGACGAAAATCAAATCACACCCAAAACCATCACCTGATCCTTCCCAACCCCCAAAATCGATCAAGACTTCAAAATAGATACTTGACATGTACTAGAAAAAGATACTCCTAATCAAGATCTATCATTATAGATATAGATGAGTCATTTTGGAGCATCCTGAAGGATTTTTGATGTTCTAGACGAAAATCAAATCACACCCAAAACCATCACCTGATCCTTCCCAACCCCCAAAATCGATCAAGACTTCAAAATAGATACTTGACATGTACTAGAAAAAGATACTCCTAATCAAGATCTATCATTATAGATATAGATGAGTCATTTTGGAGCATCCTGAAGGATTTTTGATGTTCTAGACGAAAATCAAATCACACCCAAAACCATCACCTGATCCTTCCCAACCCCCAAAATCGATCAAGACTTCAAAATAGATACTTGACATGTACTAGAAAAAGATACTCCTAATCAAGATCTATCATTATAGATATAGATGAGTCATTTTGGAGCATCCTGAAGGATTTTTGATGTTCTAGACGAAAATCAAATCACACCCAAAACCATCACCTGATCCTTCCCAACCCCCAAAATCGATCAAGACTTCAAAATAGATACTTGACATGTACTAGAAAAAGATACTCCTAATCAAGATCTATCATTATAGATATAGATGAGTTATTTTGGAGCATCCTGAAGGATTTTTGATGTTCTAGACGAAAATCAAATCACACCCAAAACCATCACCTGATCCTTCCCAACCCCCAAAATCGATCAAGACTTCAAAATAGATACTTGACATGTACTAGAAAAAGATACTCCTAATCAAGATCTATCATTATAGATATAGATGAGTCATTTTGGAGCATCCTGAAGGATTTTTGATGTTCTAGACGAAAATCAAATCACACCCAAAACCATCACCTGATCCTTCCCAACCCCCAAAATCGATCAAGACTTCAAAATAGATACTTGACATGTACTAGAAAAAGATACTCCTAATCAAGATCTATCATTATAGATATAGATGAGTCATTTTGGAGCATCCTGAAGGATTTTTGATGTTCTAGACGAAAATCAAATCACACCCAAAACCATCACCTGATCCTTCCCAACCCCCAAAATCGATCAAGACTTCAAAATAGATACTTGACATGTACTAGAAAAAGATACTCCTAATCAAGATCTATCATTATAGATATAGATGAGTCATTTTGGAGCATCCTGAAGGATTTTTGATGTTCTAGACGAAAATCAAATCACACCCAAAACCATCACCTGATCCTTCCCAACCCCCAAAATCGATCAAGACTTCAAAATAGATACTTGACATGTACTAGAAAAAGATACTCCTAATCAAGATCTATCATTATAGATATAGATGAGTCATTTTGGAGCATCCTGAAGGATTTTTGATGTTCTGGACGAAAATCAAATCACACCCAAAACCATCACCTGATCCTTCCCAACCCCCAAAATCGATCAAGACTTCAAAATAGATACTTGACATGTACTAGAAAAAGATACTCCTAATCAAGATCTATCATTATAGATATAGATGAGTCATTTTGGAGCATCCTGAAGGATTTTTGATGTTCTAGACGAAAATCAAATCACACCCAAAACCATCACCTGATCCTTCCCAACCCCCAAAATCGATCAAGACTTCAAAATAGATACTTGACATGTACTAGAAAAAGATACTCCTAATCAAGATCTATCATTATAGATATAGATGAGTCATTTTGGAGCATCCTGAAGGATTTTTGATGTTCTAGACGAAAATCAAATCACACCCAAAACCATCACCTGATCCTTCCCAACCCCCAAAATCGATCAAGACTTCAAAATAGATACTTGACATGTACTAGAAAAAGATACTCCTAATCAAGATCTATCGTTATAGATATAGATGAGTTATTTTGGAGCATCCTGAAGGATTTTTGATGTTCTAGACGAAAATCAAATCACACCCAAAACCATCACCTGATCCTTCCCAACCCCCAAAATCGATCAAGACTTCAAAATAGATACTTGACATGTACTAGAAAAAGATACTCCTAATCAAGATCTATCATTATAGATATAGATGAGTCATTTTGGAGCATCCTGAAGGATTTTTGATGTTCTAGACGAAAATCAAATCACACCCAAAACCATCACCTGATCCTTCCCAACCCCCAAAATCGAACAAGACTTCAAAATAGATACTTGACATGTACTAGAAAAAGATACTCCTAATCAAGATCTATCATTATAGATATAGATGAGTCATTTTGGAGCATCCTGAAGGATTTTTGATGTTCTAGACGAAAATCAAATCACACCCAAAACCATCACCTGATCCTTCCCAACCCCCAAAATCGATCAAGACTTCAAAATAGATACTTGACATGTACTAGAAAAAGATACTCCTAATCAAGATCTATCATTATAGATATAGATGAGTCATTTTGGAGCATCCTGAAGGATTTTTGATGTTCTAGACGAAAATCAAATCACACCCAAAACCATCACCTGATCCTTCCCAACCCCCAAAATCGATCAAGACTTCAAAATAGATACTTGACATGTACTAGAAAAAGATACTCCTAATCAAGATCTATCATTATAGATATAGATGAGTCATTTTGGAGCATCCTGAAGGATTTTTGATGTTCTAGACGAAAATCAAATCACACCCAAAACCATCACCTGATCCTTCCCAACCCCCAAAATCGATCAAGACTTCAAAATAGATACTTGACATGTACTAGAAAAAGATACTCCTAATCAAGATCTATCATTATAGATATAGATGAGTCATTTTGGAGCATCCTGAAGGATTTTTGATGTTCTAGACGAAAATCAAATCACACCCAAAACCATCACCTGATCCTTCCCAACCCCCAAAATCGATCAAGACTTCAAAATAGATACTTGACATGTACTAGAAAAAGATACTCCTAATCAAGATCTATCATTATAGATATAGATGAGTCATTTTGGAGCATCCTGAAGGATTTTTGATGTTCTGGACGAAAATCAAATCACACCCAAAACCATCACCTGATCCTTCCCAACCCCCAAAATCGATCAAGACTTCAAAATAGATACTTGACATGTACTAGAAAAAGATACTCCTAATCAAGATCTATCATTATAGATATAGATGAGTCATTTTGGAGCATCCTGAAGGATTTTTGATGTTCTAGACGAAAATCAAATCACACCCAAAACCATCACCTGATCCTTCCCAACCCCCAAAATCGATCAAGACTTCAAAATAGATACTTGACATGTACTAGAAAAAGATACTCCTAATCAAGATCTATCATTATAGATATAGATGAGTCATTTTGGAGCATCCTGAAGGATTTTTGATGTTCTAGACGAAAATCAAATCACACCCAAAACCATCACCTGATCCTTCCCAACCCCCAAAATCGATCAAGACTTCAAAATAGATACTTGACATGTACTAGAAAAAGATACTCCTAATCAAGATCTATCGTTATAGATATAGATGAGTTATTTTGGAGCATCCTGAAGGATTTTTGATGTTCTAGACGAAAATCAAATCACACCCAAAACCATCACCTGATCCTTCCCAACCCCCAAAATCGATCAAGACTTCAAAATAGATACTTGACATGTACTAGAAAAAGATACTCCTAATCAAGATCTATCATTATAGATATAGATGAGTCATTTTGGAGCATCCTGAAGGATTTTTGATGTTCTAGACGAAAATCAAATCACACCCAAAACCATCACCTGATCCTTCCCAACCCCCAAAATCGAACAAGACTTCAAAATAGATACTTGACATGTACTAGAAAAAGATACTCCTAATCAAGATCTATCATTATAGATATAGATGAGTCATTTTGGAGCATCCTGAAGGATTTTTGATGTTCTAGACGAAAATCAAATCACACCCAAAACCATCACCTGATCCTTCCCAACCCCCAAAATCGATCAAGACTTCAAAATAGATACTTGACATGTACTAGAAAAAGATACTCCTAATCAAGATCTATCATTATAGATATAGATGAGTCATTTTGGAGCATCCTGAAGGATTTTTGATGTTCTAGACGAAAATCAAATCACACCCAAAACCATCACCTGATCCTTCCCAACCCCCAAAATCGATCAAGACTTCAAAATAGATACTTGACATGTATTAGAAAAAGATACTCCTAATCAAGATCTATCATTATAGATATAGATGAGTCATTTTGGAGCATCCTGAAGGATTTTTGATGTTCTAGACGAAAATCAAATCACACCCAAAACCATCACCTGATCCTTCCCAACCCCCAAAATCGATCAAGACTTCAAAATAGATACTTGACATGTACTAGAAAAAGATACTCCTAATCAAGATCTATCATTATAGATATAGATGAGTCATTTTGGAGCATCCTGAAGGATTTTTGATGTTCTAGACGAAAATCAAATCACACCCAAAACCATCACCTGATCCTTCCCAACCCCCAAAATCGATCAAGACTTCAAAATAGATACTTGACATGTACTAGAAAAAGATACTCCTAATCAAGATCTATCATTATAGATATAGATGAGTCATTTTGGAGCATCCTGAAGGATTTTTGATGTTCTAGACGAAAATCAAAACACACCCAAAACCATCACCTGATCCTTCCCAACCCCCAAAATCGATCAAGACTTCAAAATAGATACTTGACATGTACTAGAAAAAGATACTCCTAATCAAGATCTATCATTATAGATATAGATGAGTCATTTTGGAGCATCCTGAAGGATTTTTGATGTTCTAGACGAAAATCAAATCACACCCAAAACCATCACCTGATCCTTCCCAACCCCCAAAATCGATCAAGACTTCAAAATAGATACTTGACATGTACTAGAAAAAGATACTCCTAATCAAGATCTATCATTATAGATATAGATGAGTCATTTTGGAGCATCCTGAAGGATTTTTGATGTTCTAGACGAAAATCAAATCACACCCAAAACCATCACCTGATCCTTCCCAACCCCCAAAATCGATCAAGACTTCAAAATAGATACTTGACATGTACTAGAAAAAGATACTCCTAATCAAGATCTATCATTATAGATATAGATGAGTCATTTTGGAGCATCCTGAAGGATTTTTGATGTTCTAGACGAAAATCAAATCACACCCAAAACCATCACCTGATCCTTCCCAACCCCCAAAATCGATCAAGACTTCAAAATAGATACTTGACATGTACTAGAAAAAGATACTCCTAATCAAGATCTATCATTATAGATATAGATGAGTCATTTTGGAGCATCCTGAAGGATTTTTGATGTTCTAGACGAAAATCAAATCACACCCAAAACCATCACCTGATCCTTCCCAACCCCCAAAATCGATCAAGACTTCAAAATAGATACTTGACATGTATTAGAAAAAGATACTCCTAATCAAGATCTATCATTATAGATATAGATGAGTCATTTTGGAGCATCCTGAAGGATTTTTGATGTTCTAGACGAAAATCAAATCACACCCAAAACCATCACCTGATCCTTCCCAACCCCCAAAATCGATCAAGACTTCAAAATAGATACTTGACATGTACTAGAAAAAGATACTCCTAATCAAGATCTATCATTATAGATATAGATGAGTCATTTTGGAGCATCCTGAAGGATTTTTGATGTTCTAGACGAAAATCAAATCACACCCAAAACCATCACCTGATCCTTCCCAACCCCCAAAATCGATCAAGACTTCAAAATAGATACTTGACATGTACTAGAAAAAGATACTCCTAATCAAGATCTATCATTATAGATATAGATGAGTCATTTTGGAGCATCCTGAAGGATTTTTGATGTTCTAGACGAAAATCAAATCACACCCAAAACCATCACCTGATCCTTCCCAACCCCCAAAATCGATCAAGACTTCAAAATAGATACTTGACATGTACTAGAAAAAGATACTCCTAATCAAGATCTATCATTATAGATATAGATGAGTCATTTTGGACCATCCTAAAGGATTTTTGATGTTTTCGACGAAAATCAAATCACACCCAGAACCATCACCTAATCCTTCATAACCCCCAAAATCGAACAAGACTTCAAAATAGATACTTGACATGTACTAGAAAAAGATACTCCTAATCAAGATCTATCATTATAGATATAGATGAGTCATTTTGGAGCATCCTGAAGGATTTTTGATGTTCTAGACGAAAATCAAATCACACCCAAAACCATCACCTGATCCTTCCCAACCCCCAAAATCGATCAAGACTTCAAAATAGATACTTGACATGTACTAGAAAAAGATACTCCTAATCATAATCTATCATTATAGATATAGATGAGTCATTTTGGAGCATCCTGAAGGATTTTTGATGTTCTAGACGAAAATCAAATCACACCCAAAACCATCACCCAAAGTCGATCAAGACTTCAAAATAGATACTTGACATGTACTAGAAAAAGATACTCCTAATCAAGATCTATCATTATAGATATAGATGAGTCATTTTGGAGCATCCTGAAGGATTTTTGATGTTCTAGACGAAAATCAAATCACACCCAAAACCATCACCTGATCCTTCCCAACCCCCAAAATCGATCAAGACTTCAAAATAGATACTTGACATGTACTAGAAAAAGATACTCCTAATCAAGATCTATCATTATAGATATAGATGAGTCATTTTGGAGCATCCTGAAGGATTTTTGATGTTCTAGACGAAAATCAAATCACACCCAAAACCATCACCTGATTCTTCCCAACCCCCAAAATCGATCAAGACTTCAAAATAGATACTTGACATGTACTAGAAAAAGATACTCCTAATCAAGATCTATCATTATAGATATAGATGAGTCATTTTGGAGCATCCTGAAGGATTTTTGATGTTCTAGACGAAAATCAAATCACACCCAAAACCATCACCTGATCCTTCCCAACCCCCAAAATCGATCAAGACTTCAAAATAGATACTTGACATGTACTAGAAAAAGATACTCCTAATCAAGATCTATCATTATAGATATAGATGAGTCATTTTGGAGCATCCTGAAGGATTTTTGATGTTCTAGACGAAAATCAAATCACACCCAAAACCATCACCTGATCCTTCCCAACCCCCAAAATCGATCAAGACTTCAAAATAGATACTTGACATGTACTAGAAAAAGATACTCCTAATCAAGATCTATCATTATAGATATAGATGAGTCATTTTGGAGCATCCTGAAGGATTTTTGATGTTCTAGACGAAAATCAAATCACACCCAAAACCATCACCTGATCCTTCCCAACCCCCAAAATCGATCAAGACTTCAAAATAGATACTTGACATGTACTAGAAAAAGATACTCCTAATCAAGATCTATCATTATAGATATAGATGAGTGATTTTGGAGCATCCTGAAGGATTTTTGATGTTCTAGACGAAAATCAAATCACACCCAAAACCATCACCTGATCCTTCCCAACCCCCAAAATCGATCAAGACTTCAAAATAGATACTTGACATGTACTAGAAAAAGATACTCCTAATCAAGATCTATCATTATAGATATATATGAGTCATTTTGGAGCATCCTGAAGGATTTTTGATGTTCTAGACGAAAATCAAATCACACCCAAAACCATCACCTGATCCTTCCCAACCCCCAAAATCGATCAAGACTTCAAAATAGATACTGGACATGTACTAGAAAAAGATACTCCTAATCAAGATCTATCATTATAGATATAGATGAGTCATTTTGGAGCATCCTGAAGGATTTTTGATGTTCTAGACGAAAATCAAATCACACCCAAAACCATCACCTGATCCTTCCCAACCCCCAAAATCGATCAAGACTTCAAAATAGATACTTGACATGTACTAGAAAAAGATACTCCTAATCAAGATCTATCATTATAGATATAGATGAGTCATTTTGGAGCATCCTGAAGGATTTTTGATGTTCTAGACGAAAATCAAATCACACCCAAAACCATCACCTGATCCTTCCCAACCCCCAAAATCGATCAAGACTTCAAAATAGATACTTGACATGTACTAGAAAAAGATACTCCTAATCAAGATCTATCATTATAGATATAGATGAGTCATTTTGGAGCATCCTGAAGGATTTTTGATGTTCTAGACGAAAATCAAATCACACCCAAAACCATCACCTGATCCTTCCCAACCCCCAAAATCGATCAAGACTTCAAAATAGATACTTGACATGTAGTAGAAAAAGATACTCCTAATCAAGATCTATCATTATAGATATAGATGAGTCATTTTGGAGCATCCTGAAGGATTTTTGATGTTCTAGACGAAAATCAAATCACACCCAAAACCATCACCTGATCCTTCCCAACCCCCAAAATCGATCAAGACTTCAAAATAGATACTTGACATGTACTAGAAAAAGATACTCCTAATCAAGATCTATCATTATAGATATAGATGAGTCATTTTGGAGCATCCTGAAGGATTTTTGATGTTCTAGACGAAAATCAAATCACACCCAAAACCATCACCTGATCCTTCCCAACCCCCAAAATCGATCAAGACTTCAAAATAGATACTTGACATGTACTAGAAAAAGATACTCCTAATCAAGATCTATCATTATAGATATAGATGAGTCATTTTGGAGCATCCTGAAGGATTTTTGATGTTCTAGACGAAAATCAAATCACACCCAAAACCATCACCTGATCCTTCCCAACCCCCAAAATCGATCAAGACTTCAAAATAGATACTTGACATGTACTAGAAAAAGATACTCCTAATCAAGATCTATCATTATAGATATAGATGAGTCATTTTGGACCATCCTAAAGGATTTTTGATGTTTAAGACGAAAATCAAATCACACCCAAAACCATCACCTGATCCTTCATAACCCCCAAAATCGAACAAGACTTCAAAATAGATACTTGACATGTACTAGAAAAAGATACTCCTAATCAAGATCTATCATTATAGATATAGATGAGTCATTTTGGAGCATCCTGAAGGATTTTTGATGTTCTAGACGAAAATCAAATCACACCCAAAACCATCACCTGATCCTTCCCAACCCCCAAAATCGATCAAGACTTCAAAATAGATACTTGACATGTACTAGAAAAAGATACTCCTAATCATAATCTATCATTATAGATATAGATGAGTCATTTTGGAGCATCCTGAAGGATTTTTGATGTTCTAGACGAAAATCAAATCACACCCAAAACCATCACCCAAAATCGATCAAGACTTCAAAATAGATACTTGACATGTACTAGAAAAAGATACTCCTAATCAAGATCTATCATTATAGATATAGATGAGTCATTTTGGAGCATCCTGAAGGATTTTTGATGTTCTAGACGAAAATCAAATCACACCCAAAACCATCACCTGATCCTTCCCAACCCCAAAAATCGATCAAGACTTCAAAATAGATACTTGACATGTACTAGAAAAAGATACTCCTAATCAAGATCTATCATTATAGATATAGATGAGTCATTTTGGAGCATCCTGAAGGATTTTTGATGTTCTAGACGAAAATCAAATCACACCCAAAACCATCACCTGATTCTTCCCAACCCCCAAAATCGATCAAGACTTCAAAATAGATACTTGACATGTACTAAAAAAAGATACTCCTAATCAAGATCTATCATTATAGATATAGATGAGTCATTTTGGAGCATCCTGAAGGATTTTTGATGTTCTAGACGAAAATCAAATCACACCCAAAACCATCACCTGATCCTTCCCAACCCCCAAAATCGATCAAGACTTCAAAATAGATACTTGACATGTACCAGAAAAAGATACTCCTAATCAAGATCTATCATTATAGATATAGATGAGTCATTTTGGAGCATCCTGAAGGATTTTTGATGTTCTAGACGAAAATCAAATCACACCCAAAACCATCACCTGATCCTTCCCAACCCCCAAAATCGATCAAGACTTCAAAATAGATACTTGACATGTAGTAGAAAAAGATACTCCTAATCAAGATCTATCATTATAGATATAGATGAGTCATTTTGGAGCATCCTGAAGGATTTTTGATGTTCTAGACGAAAATCAAATCACACCCAAAACCATCACCTGATCCTTCCCAACCCCCAAAATCGATCAAGACTTCAAAATAGATACTTGACATGTACTAGAAAAAGATACTCCTAATCAAGACTTCAAAATAGATACTTGACATGTACTAGAAAAAGATACTCCTAATCAAGATCTATCATTATAGATATAGATGAGTCATTTTGGAGCATCCTGAAGGATTTTTGATGTTCTAGACGAAAATCAAATCACACCCAAAACCATCACCTGATCCTTCCCAACCCCCAAAATCGATCAAGACTTCAAAATAGATACTTGACATGTACTAGAAAAAGATACTCCTAATCAAGATCTATCATTATAGATATATATGAGTCATTTTGGAGCATCCTGAAGGATTTTTGATGTTCTAGACGAAAATCAAATCACACCCAAGACCATCACCTGATCCTTCCCAACCCCCAAAATCGATCAAGACTTCAAAATAGATACTGGACATGTACTAGAAAAAGATACTCCTAATCAAGATCTATCATTATAGATATAGATGAGTCATTTTGGAGCATCCTGAAGGATTTTTGATGTTCTAGACGAAAATCAAATCACACCCAAAACCATCACCTGATCCTTCCCAACCCCCAAAATCGATCAAGACTTCAAAATAGATACTTGACATGTACTAGAAAAAGATACTCCTAATCAAGATCTATCATTATAGATATAGATGAGTCATTTTGGAGCATCCTGAAGGATTTTTGATGTTCTAGACGAAAATCAAATCACACCCAAAACCATCACCTGATCCTTCCCAACCCCCAAAATCGATCAAGACTTCAAAATAGATACTTGACATGTACTAGAAAAAGATACTCCTAATCAAGATCTATCATTATAGATATAGATGAGTCATTTTGGAGCATCCTGAAGGATTTTTGATGTTCTAGACGAAAATCAAATCACACCCAAAACCATCACCTGATCCTTCCCAACCCCCAAAATCGATCAAGACTTCAAAATAGATACTTGACATGTACTAGAAAAAGATACTCCTAATCAAGATCTATCATTATAGATATATATGAGGCATTTTGGAGCATCCTGAAGGATTTTTGATGTTCTAGACGAAAATCAAATCACACCCAAAACCATCACCTGATCCTTCCCAACCCCCAAAATCGATCAAGACTTCAAAAAAAATACTTGACATGTACTAGAAAAAGATACTCCTAATCAAGATCTATCATAATAGATATAGATGAGTCATTTTGGAGCATCCTGAAGGATTTTTGATGTTCTAGACGAAAATCAAATCACACCCAAAACCATCACCTGATCCTTCCCAATCCCCAAAATCGATCAAGACTTCAAAATAGATACTTGACATGTACTAGAAAAAGATACTCCTAATCAAGATCTATCATTATAGATATAGATGAGTCATTTTGGAGCATCCTGAAGGATTTTTGATGTTCTAGACGAAAATCAAATCACACCCAAAACCATCACCTGATCCTTCCCAACCCCCAAAATCGATCAAGACTTCAAAATAGATACTTGACATGTACTAGAAAAAGATACTCCTAATCAAGATCTATCATTATAGATATAGATGAGTCATTTTGGAGCATCCTGAAGGATTTTTGATGTTCTAGACGAAAATCAAATCACACCCAAAACCATCACCTGATCCTTCCCAACCCCCAAAATCGATCAAGACTTCAAAATAGATACTTGACATGTACTAGAAAAAGATACTCCTAATCAAGATCTATCATTATAGATATAGATGAGTCATTTTGGAGCATCCTGAAGGATTTTTGATGTTCTAGACGAAAATCAAATCACACCCAAAACCATCACCTGATCCTTCCCAACCCCCAAAATCGATCAAGACTTCAAAATAGATACTTGACATGTACTAGAAAAAGATACTCCTAATCAAGATCTATCATTATAGATATAGATGAGTCATTTTTTAGCATCCTGAAGGATTTTTGATGTTCTAGACGAAAATCAAATCACACCCAAAACCATCACCTGATCCTTCCCAACCCCCAAAATCGATCAAGACTTCAAAATACATACTTGACATGTACTAGAAAAAGATACTCCTAATCAAGATCTATCATTGTAGATATAGATGAGTCATTTTGGAGCATCCTGAAGGATTTTTGATGTTCTAGACGAAAATCAAATCACACCCAAAACCATCACCTGATCCTTCCCAACCCCCAAAATCGATCAAGACTTCAAAATAGATACTTGACATGTACTAGAAAAAGATACTCCTAATCAAGATCTATCATTATAGATATAGATGAGTCATTTTGGAGCATCCTGAAGGATTTTTGATGTTCTAGACGAAAATCAAATCACACCCAAAACCATCACCTGATCCTTCCCAACCCCCAAAATCGATCAAGACTTCAAAATAGATACTTGACATGTACTAGAAAAAGATACTCCTAATCAAGATCTATCATTATAGATATAGATGAGTCATTTTGGAGCATCCTGAAGGATTTTTGATGTTCTAGACGAAAATCAAATCACACCCAAAACCATCACCTGATCCTTCCCAACCCCCAAAATCGATCAAGACTTCAAAATAGATACTTGACATGTACTAGAAAAAGATACTCCTAATCAAGATCTATCATTATAGATATAGATGAGTCATTTTGGAGCATCCTGAAGGATTTTTGATGTTCTAGACCAAAATCAAATCACACCCAAAACCATCACCTGATCCTTCCCAACCCCCAAAATCGATCAAGACTTCAAAATAGATACTTGACATGTACTAGAAAAAGATACTCCTAATCAAGATCTATCATTATAGATATAGATGAGTCATTTTGGAGCATCCTGAAGGATTTTTGATGTTCTAGACGAAAATCAAATCACACCCAAAACCATCACCTGATCCTTCCCAACCCCCAAAATCGATCAAGACTTCAAAATAGATACTTGACATGTACTAGAAAAAGATACTCCTAATCAAGATCTATCATTATAGATATAGATGAGTCATTTTGGAGCATCCTGAAGGATTTTTGATGTTCTAGACGAAAATCAAATCACACCCAAAACCATCACCTGATCCTTCCCAACCCTCAAAATCGATCAAGACTTCAAAATAGATACTTGACATGTACTAGAAAAAGATACTCCTAATCAAGATCTATCATTATAGATATAGATGAGTCATTTTGGAGCATCCTGAAGGATTTTTGATGTTCTAGACGAAAATCAAATCACACCCAAAACCATCACCTGATCCTTCCCAACCCCCAAAATCGATCAAGACTTCAAAATAGATACTTGACATGTACTAAAAAAAGATACTCCTAATCAAGATCTATCATTATAGATATAGATGAGTCATTTTGGAGCATCCTGAAGGATTTTTGATGTTCTAGACGAAAATCAAATCACACCCAAAACCATCACCTGATCCTTCCCAACCCCCAAAATCGATCAAGACTTCAAAATAGATACTTGACATGTACTAGAAAAAGATACTCCTAATCAAGATCTATCATTATAGATATAGATGAGTCATTTTGGAGCATCTTGAAGGATTTTTGATGTTCTAGACGAAAATCAAATCACACCCAAAACCATCACCTGATCTTTCCCAACCCCCAAAATCGATCAAGACTTCAAAATAGATACTTGACATGTACTAGAAAAAGATACTCCTAATCAAGATCTATCATTATAGATATAGATGAGTCATTTTGGAGCATCCTGAAGGATTTTTGATGTTCTAGACGAAAATCAAATCACACCCAAAACCATCACCTGATCCTTCCCAACCCCCAAAATCGGTCAAGACTTCAAAATAGATACTTGACATGCACTATAAAAAGATACTCCTAATCAAGATCTATCATTATAGATATAGATGAGTCATTTTGGAGCATCCTGAAGGATTTTTGATGTTCTAGACGAAAATCAAATCACACCCAAAACCATCACCTGATCCTTCCCAACCCCCAAAATCGATCAACACTTCAAAATAGATACTTGACATGTACTAGAAAAAGATACTCCTAATCAAGATCTATCATTATAGATATAGATGAGTCATTTTGGAGCATCCTGAAGGATTTTTGATGTTCTAGACGAAAATCAAATCACACCCAAAACCATCACCTGATCCTTCCCAACCCCCAAAATCGATCAAGACTTCAAAATAGATACTTGACATGTACTAGAAAAAGATACTCCTAATCAAGATCTATCATTATAGATATAGATGAGTCATTTTGGAGCATCCTGAAGGATTTTTGATGTTCTAGACGAAAATCAAATCACACCCAAAACCATCACCTGATCCTTCCCAACCCCCAAAATCGATCAAGACTTCAAAATAGATACTTGACATGTACTAGAAAAAGATACTCCTAATCAAGATCTATCATTATAGATATAGATGAGTCATTTTGGAGCATCCTGAAGGATTTTTGATGTTCTAGACGAAAATCAAATCACACCCAAAACCATCACCTGATCCTTCCCAACCCCCAAAATCGATCAAGACTTCAAAATAGATACTTGACATGTACTAGAAAAAGATACTCCTAATCAAGATCTATCATTATAGATATAGATGAGTCATTTTGGAGCATCCTGAAGGATTTTTGATGTTCTAGACGAAAATCAAATCACACCCAAAACCATCACCTGATCCTTCCCAACCCCCAAAATCGATCAAGACTTCAAAATAGATACTTGACATGTACTAGAAAAAGATACTCCTAATCAAGATCTATCATTATAGATATAGATGAGTCATTTTGGAGCATCCTGAAGGATTTTTGATGTTCTAGACGAAAATCAAATCACACCCAAAACCATCACCTGATCCATCCCAACCCCCAAAATCGATCAAGACTTCAAAATAGATACTTGACATGTACTAGAAAAAGATACTCCTAATCAAGATCTATCATTATAGATATAGATGAGTCATTTTGGAGCATCCTGAAGGATTTTTGATGTTCTAGACGAAAATCAAATCACACCCAAAACCATCACCTGATCCTTCCCAACCCCCAAAATCGATCAACACTTCAAAATAGATACTTGACATGTACTAGAAAAAGATACTCCTAATCAAGATCTATCATTATAGATATAGATGAGTCATTTTGGAGCATCCTGAAGGATTTTTGATGTTCTAGACGAAAATCAAATCACACCCAAAACCATCACCTGATCCTTCCCAACCCCCAAAATCGATCAAGACTTCAAAATAGACACTTGACATGTACTAGAAAAAGATACTCCTAATCAAGATCTATCATTATAGATATAGATGAGTCATTTTGGAGCATCCTGAAGGATTTTTGATGTTCTAGACGAAAATCAAATCACACCCAAAACCATCACCTGATCCTTCCCAACCCCCAAAATCGATCAACACTTCAAAATAGATACTTGACATGTACTAGAAAAAGATACTCCTAATCAAGATCTATCATTATAGATATAGATGAGTCATTTTGGAGCATCCTGAAGGATTTTTGATGTTCTAGACGAAAATCAAATCACACCCAAAACCATCACCTGATCCTTCCCAACCCCCAAAATCGATCAACACTTCAAAATAGATACTTGACATGTACTAGAAAAAGATACTCCTAATCAAGATCTATCATTATAGATATAGATGAGTCATTTTGGAGCATCCTGAAGGATTTTTGATGTTCTAGACGAAAATCAAATCACACCCAAAACCATCACCTGATCCTTCCCAACCCCTAAAATCGATCAAGACTTCAAAATAGATACTTGACATGTACTAGAAAAAGATACTCCTAATCAAGATCTATCATTATAGATATAGATGAGTCATTTTGGAGCATCCTGAAGGATTTTTGATGTTCTAGACGAAAATCAAATCACACCCAAAACCATCACCTGATCCTTCCCAACCCCCAAAATCGATCAAGACTTCAAAATAGATACTTGACATGTACTAGAAAAAGATACTCCTAATCAAGATCTATCATTATAGATATAGATGAGTCATTTTGGAGCATCCTGAAGGATTTTTGATGTTCTAGACGAAAATCAAATCACACCCAAAACCATCACCTGATCCTTCCCAACCCCCAAAATCGATCAAGACTTCAAAATAGATACTTGACATGTACTAGAAAAAGATACTCCTAATCAAGATCTATCATTATAGATATAGATGAGTCATTTTGGAGCATCCTGAAGGATTTTTGATGTTCTAGACGAAAATCAAATCACACCCAAAACCATCACCTGATCCTTCCCAACCCCCAAAATCGATCAAGACTTCAAAATAGACACTTGACATGTACTAGAAAAAGATACTCCTAATCAAGATCTATCATTATAGATATAGATGAGTCATTTTGGAGCATCCTGAAGGATTTTTGATGTTCTAGACGAAAATCAAATCACACCCAAAACCATCACCTGATCCTTCCCAACCCCCAAAATCGATCAACACTTCAAAATAGATACTTGACATGTACTAGAAAAAGATACTCCTAATCAAGATCTATCATTATAGATATAGATGAGTCATTTTGGAGCATCCTGAAGGATTTTTGATGTTCTAGACGAAAATCAAATCACACCCAAAACCATCACCTGATCCTTCCCAACCCCCAAAATCGATCAACACTTCAAAATAGATACTTGACATGTACTAGAAAAAGATACTCCTAATCAAGATCTATCATTATAGATATAGATGAGTCATTTTGGAGCATCCTGAAGGATTTTTGATGTTCTAGACGAAAATCAAATCACACCCAAAACCATCACCTCATCCTTCCCAACCCCCAAAATCGATCAAGACTTCAAAATAGATACTTGACATGTACTAGAAAAAGATACTCCTAATCAAGATCTATCATTATAGATATAGATGAGTCATTTTGGAGCATCCTGAAGGATTTTTGATGTTCTAGACGAAAATCAAATCACACCCAAAACCATCACCTGATCCTTCCCAACCCCCAAAATCGATCAAGACTTCAAAATAGATACTTGACATGTACTAGAAAAAGATACTCCTAATCAAGATCTATCATTATAGATATAGATGAGTCATTTTGGAGCATCCTGAAGGATTTTTGATGTTCTAGACGAAAATCAAATCACACCCAAAACCATCACCTGATCCTTCCCAACCCCCAAAATCGATCAAGACTTCAAAATAGACACTTGACATGTACTAGAAAAAGATACTCCTAATCAAGATCTATCATTATAGATATAGATGAGTCATTTTGGAGCATCCTGAAGGATTTTTGATGTTCTAGACGAAAATCAAATCACACCCAAAACCATCACCTGATCCTTCCCAACCCCCAAAATCGATCAAGACTTCAAAATAGATACTTGACATGTACTAGAAAAAGATACTCCTAATCAAGATCTATCATTATAGATATAGATGAGTCATTTTGGAGCATCCTGAAGGATTTTTGATGTTCTAGACGAAAATCAAATCACACCCAAAACCATCACCTGATCCTTCCCAACCCCCAAAATCGATCAACACTTCAAAATAGATACTTGACATGTACTAGAAAAAGATACTCCTAATCAAGATCTATCATTATAGATATAGATGAGTCATTTTGGAGCATCCTGAAGGATTTTTGATGTTCTAGACGAAAATCAAATCACACCCAAAACCATCACCTCATCCTTCCCAACCCCCAAAATCGATCAAGACTTCAAAATAGATACTTGACATGTACTAGAAAAAGATACTCCTAATCAAGATCTATCATTATAGATATAGATGAGTCATTTTGGAGCATCCTGAAGGATTTTTGATGTTCTAGACGAAAATCAAATCACACCCAAAACCATCACCTGATCCTTCCCAACCCCCAAAATCGATCAAGACTTCAAAATAGATACTTGACATGTACTAGAAAAAGATACTCCTAATCAAGATCTATCATTATAGATATAGATGAGTCATTTTGGAGCATCCTGAAGGATTTTTGATGTTCTAGACGAAAATCAAATCACACCCAAAACCATCACCTGATCCTTCCCAACCCCCAAAATCGATCAAGACTTCAAAATAGACACTTGACATGTACTAGAAAAAGATACTCCTAATCAAGATCTATCATTATAGATATAGATGAGTCATTTTGGAGCATCCTGAAGGATTTTTGATGTTCTAGACGAAAATCAAATCACACCCAAAACCATCACCTGATCCTTCCCAACCCCCAAAATCGATCAACACTTCAAAATAGATACTTGACATGTACTAGAAAAAGATACTCCTAATCAAGATCTATCATTATAGATATAGATGAGTCATTTTGGAGCATCCTGAAGGATTTTTGATGTTCTAGACGAAAATCAAATCACACCCAAAACCATCACCTGATCCTTCCCAACCCCCAAAATCGATCAACACTTCAAAATAGATACTTGACATGTACTAGAAAAAGATACTCCTAATCAAGATCTATCATTATAGATATAGATGAGTCATTTTGGAGCATCCTGAAGGATTTTTGATGTTCTAGACGAAAATCAAATCACACCCAAAACCATCACCTGATCCTTCCCAACCCCTAAAATCGATCAAGACTTCAAAATAGATACTTGACATGTACTAGAAAAAGATACTCCTAATCAAGATCTATCATTATAGATATAGATGAGTCATTTTGGAGCATCCTGAAGGATTTTTGATGTTCTAGACGAAAATCAAATCACACCCAAAACCATCACCTCATCCTTCCCAACCCCCAAAATCGATCAAGACTTCAAAATAGATACTTGACATGTACTAGAAAAAGATACTCCTAATCAAGATCTATCATTATAGATATAGATGAGTCATTTTGGAGCATCCTGAAGGATTTTTGATGTTCTAGACGAAAATCAAATCACACCCAAAACCATCACCTGATCCTTCCCAACCCCCAAAATCGATCAAGACTTCAAAATAGATACTTGACATGTACTAGAAAAAGATACTCCTAATCAAGATCTATCATTATAGATATAGATGAGTCATTTTGGAGCATCCTGAAGGATTTTTGATGTTCTAGACGAAAATCAAATCACACCCAAAACCATCACCTGATCCTTCCCAACCCCCAAAATCGATCAAGACTTCAAAATAGATACTTGACATGTACTAGAAAAAGATACTCCTAATCAAGATCTATCATTATAGATATAGATGAGTCATTTTGGAGCATCCTGAAGGATTTTTGATGTTCTAGACGAAAATCAAATCACACCCAAAACCATCACCTGATCCTTCCCAACCCCCAAAATCGATCAAGACTTCAAAATAGATACTTGACATGTACTAGAAAAAGATACTCCTAATCAAGATCTATCATTATAAATATAGATGATTCATTTTGGAGCATCCTGAAGGATTTTTGATGTTCTAGACGAAAATCAAATCACACCCAAAACCATCACCTGATCCTTCCCAACCCCCAAAATCGATCAAGACTTCAAAATAGATACTTGACATGTACTAGAAAAAGATACTCCTAATCAAGATCTATCATTATAGATATAGATGAGTCATTTTGGAGCATCCTGAAGGATTTTTGATGTTCTAGACGAAAATCAAATCACACCCAAAACCATCACCTGATCCTTCCCAACCCCCAAAATCGATCAAGACTTCAAAATAGATACTTGACATGTACTAGAAAAAGATACTCCTAATCAAGATCTATCATTATAGATATAGATGAGTCATTTTGGAGCATCCTGAAGGATTTTTGATGTTCTAGACGAAAATCAAATCACACCCAAAACCATCACCTGATCCTTCCCAACCCCCAAAATCGATCAAGACTTCAAAATAGATACTTGACATGTACTAGAAAAAGATACTCCTAATCAAGATCTATCATTATAGATATAGATGAGTCATTTTGGAGCATCCTGTAGGATTTTTGATGTTCTAGACGAAAATCAAATCACACCCAAAACCATCACCTGATCCTTCCCAACCCCCAAAATCGATCAAGACTTCAAAATAGATACTTGACATGTACTAGAAAAAGAAACTCCTAATCAAGATCTATCATTATAGATATAGATGAGTCATTTTGGAGCATCCTGAAGGATTTTTGATGTTCTAGACGAAAATCAAATCACACCCAAAACCATCACCTGATCCTTCCCAACCCCCAAAATCGATCAAGACTTCAAAATAGATACTTGACATGTACTAGAAAAAGATACTCCTAATCAAGATCTATCATTATAGATATAGATGAGTCATTTTGGAGCATCCTGAAGGATTTTTGATGTTCTAGACGAAAATCAAATCACACCCAAAACCATCACCTCATCCTTCCCAACCCCCAAAATCGATCAAGACTTCAAAATAGATACTTGACATGTACTAGAAAAAGATACTCCTAATCAAGATCTATCATTATAGATATAGATGAGTCATTTTGGAGCATCCTGAAGGATTTTTGATGTTCTAGACGAAAATCAAATCACACCCAAAACCATCACCTGATCCTTCCCAACCCCCAAAATCGATCAAGACTTCAAAATAGATACTTGACATGTACTAGAAAAAGATACTCCTAATCAAGATCTATCATTATAGATATAGATGAGTCATTTTGGAGCATCCTGAAGGATTTTTGATGTTCTAGACGAAAATCAAATCACACCCAAAACCATCACCTGATCCTTCCCAACCCCCAAAATCGATCAAGACTTCAAAATAGATACTTGACATGTACTAGAAAAAGATACTCCTAATCAAGATCTATCATTATAGATATAGATGAGTCATTTTGGAGCATCCTGAAGGATTTTTGATGTTCTAGACGAAAATCAAATCACACCCAAAACCATCACCTGATCCTTCCCAACCCCCAAAATCGATCAAGACTTCAAAATAGATACTTGACATGTACTAGAAAAAGATACTCCTAATCAAGATCTATCATTATAGATATAGATGAGTCATTTTGGAGCATCCTGAAGGATTTTTGATGTTCTAGACGAAAATCAAATCACACCCAAAACCATCACCTGATCCTTCCCAACCCCCAAAATCGATCAAGACTTCAAAATAGATACTTGACATGTACTAGAAAAAGATACTCCTAATCAAGATCTATCATTATAGATATAGATGAGTCATTTTGGAGCATCCTGAAGGATTTTTGATGTTCTAGACGAAAATCAAATCACACCCAAAACCATCACCTGATCCTTTTCAACCCCCAAAATCGATCAAGACTTCAAAATAGATACTTGACATGTACTAGAAAAAGATACTCCTAATCAAGATCTATCATTATAGATATAGATGAGTCATTTTGGAGCATCCTGAAGGATTTTTGATGTTCTAGACGAAAATCAAATCACACCCAAAACCATCACCTGATCCTTCCCAACCCCCAAAATCGATCAAGACTTCAAAATAGATACTTGACATGTACTAGAAAAAGATACTCCTAATCAAGATCTATCATTATAGATATAGATGAGTCATTTTGGAGCATCCTGTAGGATTTTTGATGTTCTAGACGAAAATCAAATCACACCCAAAACCATCACCTGATCCTTCCCAACCCCCAAAATCGATCAAGACTTCAAAATAGATACTTGACATGTACTAGAAAAAGAAACTCCTAATCAAGATCTATCATTATAGATATAGATGAGTCATTTTGGAGCATCCTGAAGGATTTTTGATGTTCTAGACGAAAATCAAATCACACCCAAAACCATCACCTGATCCTTCCCAACCCCCAAAATCGATCAAGACTTCAAAATAGATACTTGACATGTACTAGAAAAAGATACTCCTAATCAAGATCTATCATTATAGATATAGATGAGTCATTTTGGAGCATCCTGAAGGATTTTTGATGTTCTAGACGAAAATCAAATCACACCCAAAACCATCACCTGATCCTTCCCAACCCCCAAAATCGATCAAGACTTCAAAATAGATACTTGACATGTACTAGAAAAAGATACTCCTAATCAAGATCTATCATTATAGATATAGATGAGTCATTTTGGAGCATCCTGAAGGATTTTTGATGTTCTAGACGAAAATCAAATCACACCCAAAACCATCACCTGATCCTTCCCAACCCCCAAAATCGATCAAGACTTCAAAATAGATACTTGACATGTACTAGAAAAAGATACTCCTAATCAAGATCTATCATTATAGATATAGATGAGTCATTTTGGAGCATCCTGAAGGATTTTTGATGTTCTAGACGAAAATCAAATCACACCCAAAACCATCACCTGATCCTTCCCAACCCCCAAAATCGATCAAGACTTCAAAATAGATACTTGACATGTACCAGAAAAAGATACTCCTAATCAAGATCTATCATTATAGATATAGATGAGTCATTTTGGAGCATCCTGAAGGATTTTTGATGTTCTAGACGAAAATCAAATCACACCCAAAACCATCACCTGATCCTTCCCAACCCCCAAAATCGATCAAGACTTCAAAATAGATACTTGACATGTACTAGAAAAAGATACTCCTAATCAAGATCTATCATTATAGATATAGATGAGTCATTTTGGAGCATCCTGAAGGATTTTGGATGTTCTAGACGAAAATCAAATCACACCCAAAACCATCACCTGATCCTTCCCAACCCCCAAAATCGATCAAGACTTCAAAATAGATACTTGACATGTACTAGAAAAAGATACTCCTAATCAAGATCTATCATTATAGATATAGATGAGTCATTTTGGAGCATCCTGAAGGATTTTTGATGTTCTAGACGAAAATCAAATCACACCCAAAACCATCACCTGATCCTTCCCAACCCCCAAAATCGATCAAGACTTCAAAATAGATACTTGACATGTACTAGAAAAAGATACTCCTAATCAAGATCTATCATTATAGATATAGATGAGTCATTTTGGAGCATCCTGAAGGATTTTTGATGTTCTAGACGAAAATCAAATCACACCCAAAACCATCACCTGATCCTTCCCAACCCCCAAAATCGATCAAGACTTCAAAATAGATACTTGACATGTACTAGAAAAAGATACTCCTAATCAAGATCTATCATTATAGATATAGATGAGTCATTTTGGAGCATCCTGAAGGATTTTTGATGTTCTAGACGAAAATCAAATCACACCCAAAACCATCACCTGATCCTTCCCAACCCCCAAAATCGATCAAGACTTCAAAATAGATACTTGACATGTACTAGAAAAAGATACTCCTAATCAAGATCTATCATTATAGATATAGATGAGTCATTTTGGAGCATCCTGAAGGATTTTTGATGTTCTAGACGAAAATCAAATCACACCCAAAACCATCACCTGATCCTTCCCAACCCCCAAAATCGATCAAGACTTCAAAATAGATACTTGACATGTACTAGAAAAAGATACTCCTAATCAAGATCTATCATTATAGATATAGATGAGTCATTTTGGAGCATCCTGAAGGATTTTTGATGTTCTAGACGAAAATCAAATCACACCCAAAACCATCACCTGATCCTTCCCAACCCCCAAAATCGATCAAGACTTCAAAATAGATACTTGACATGTACTAGAAAAAGATACTCCTAATCAAGATCTATCATTATAGATATAGATGAGTCATTTTGGAGCATCCTGAAGGATTTTTGATGTTCTAGACGAAAATCAAATCACACCCAAAACCATCACCTGATCCTTCCCAACCCCCAAAATCGATCAAGACTTCAAAATAGATACTTGACATGTACTAGAAAAAGATACTCCTAATCAAGATCTATCATTATAGATATAGATGAGTCATTTTGGAGCATCCTGAAGGATTTTTGATGTTCTAGACGAAAATCAAATCACACCCAAAACCATCACCTGATCCTTCCCAACCCCCAAAATCGATCAAGACTTCAAAATAGATACTTGACATGTACTAGAAAAAGATACTCCTAATCAAGATCTATCATTATAGATATAGATGAGTCATTTTGGAGCATCCTGAAGGATTTTTGATGTTCTAGACGAAAATCAAATCACACCCAAAACCATCACCTGATCCTTCCCAACCCCCAAAATCGATCAAGACTTCAAAATAGATACTTGACATGTACTAGAAAAAGATACTCCTAATCAAGATCTATCATTATAGATATAGATGAGTCATTTTGGAGCATCCTGAAGGATTTTTGATGTTCTAGACGAAAATCAAATCACACCCAAAACCATCACCTGATCCTTCCCAACCCCCAAAATCGATCAAGACTTCAAAATAGATACTTGACATGTACTAGAAAAAGATACTCCTAATCAAGATCTATCATTATAGATATAGATGAGTCATTTTGGAGCATCCTGAAGGATTTTTGATGTTCTAGACGAAAATCAAATCACACCCAAAACCATCACCTGATCCTTCCCAACCCCCAAAATCGATCAAGACTTCAAAATAGATACTTGACATGTACTAGAAAAAGATACTCCTAATCAAGATCTATCATTATAGATATAGATGAGTCATTTTGGAGCATCCTGAAGGATTTTTGATGTTCTAGACGAAAATCAAATCACACCCAAAACCATCACCTGATCCTTCCCAACCCCCAAAATCGATCAAGACTTCAAAATAGATACTTGACATGTACTAGAAAAAGATACTCCTAATCAAGATCTATCATTATAGATATAGATGAGTCATTTTGGAGCATCCTGAAGGATTTTTGATGTTCTAGACGAAAATCAAATCACACCCAAAACCATCACCTGATCCTTCCCAACCCCCAAAATCGATCAAGACTTCAAAATAGATACTTGACATGTACTAGAAAAAGATACTCCTAATCAAGATCTATCATTATAGATATAGATGAGTCATTTTGGAGCATCCTGAAGGATTTTTGATGTTCTAGACGAAAATCAAATCACACCCAAAACCATCACCTGATCCTTCCCAACCCCCAAAATCGATCAAGACTTCAAAATAGATACTTGACATGTACTAGAAAAAGATACTCCTAATCAAGATCTATCATTATAGATATAGATGAGTCATTTTGGAGCATCCTGAAGGATTTTTGATGTTCTAGACGAAAATCAAATCACACCCAAAACCATCACCTGATCCTTCCCAACCCCCAAAATCGATCAAGACTTCAAAATAGATACTTGACATGTACTAGAAAAAGATACTCCTAATCAAGATCTATCATTATAGATATAGATGAGTCATTTTGGAGCATCCTGAAGGATTTTTGATGTTCTAGACGAAAATCAAATCACACCCAAAACCATCACCTGATCCTTCCCAACCCCCAAAATCGATCAAGACTTCAAAATAGATACTTGACATGTACTAGAAAAAGGTACTCCTAATCAAGATCTATCATTATAGATATAGATGAGTCATTTTGGAGCATCCTGAAGGATTTTTGATGTTCTAGACGAAAATCAAATCACACCCAAAACCATCACCTGATCCTTCCCAACCCCCAAAATCGATCAAGACTTCAAAATAGATACTTGACATGTACTAGAAAAAGATACTCCTAATCAAGATCTATCATTATAGATATAGATGAGTCATTTTGGAGCATCCTGAAGGATTTTTGATGTTCTAGACGAAAATCAAATCACACCCAAAACCATCACCTGATCCTTCCCAACCCCCAAAATCGATCAAGACTTCAAAATAGATACTTGACATGTACTAGAAAAAGATACTCCTAATCAAGATCTATCATTATAGATATAGATGAGTCATTTTGGAGCATCCTGAAGGATTTTTGATGTTCTAGACCAAAATCAAATCACACCCAAAACCATCACCTGATCCTTCCCAACCCCCAAAATCGATCAAGACTTCAAAATAGATACTTGACATGTACTAGAAAAAGATACTCCTAATCAAGATCTATCATTATAGATATAGATGAGTCATTTTGGAGCATCCTGAAGGATTTTTGATGTTCTAGACGAAAATCAAATCACACCCAAAACCATCACCTGATCCTTCCCAACCACAAAATCGATCAAGACTTCAAAATAGATACTTGACATGTACTAGAAAAAGATACTCCTAATCAAGATCTATCATTATAGATATAGATGAGTCATTTTGGAGCATCCTGAAGGATTTTTGATGTTCTAGACGAAAATCAAATCACACCCAAAACCATCACCTGATCCTTCCCAACCCACAAAATCGATCAAGACTTCAAAATAGATACTTGACATGTACTAGAAAAAGATACTCCTAATCAAGATCTATCATTATAGATATAGATGAGTCATTTTGGAACATCCTGAAGGATTTTTGATGTTCTAGACGAAAATCAAATCACACCCAAAACCATCACCTGATCCTTCCCAACCCACAAAATCGATCAAGACTTCAAAATAGATACTTGACATGTACTAGAAAAAGATACTCCTAATCAAGATCTATCATTATAGATATAGATGAGTCATTTTGGAACATCCTGAAGGATTTTTGATGTTCTAGACGAAAATCAAATCACACCCAAAACCATCACCTGATCCTTCCCAACCCCCAAAATCGATCAAGACTTCAAAATAGATACTTAACATGTACTAGAAAAAGATACTCCTAATCAAGATCTATCATTATAGATATAGATGAGTCATTTTGGAGCATCCTGAAGGATTTTTGATGTTCTGGACGAAAATCAAATCACACCCAAAACCATCACCTGATCCTTCCCAACCCCCAAAATCGATCAAGACTTCAAAATAGATACTTGACATGTACTAGAAAAAGATACTCCTAATCAAGATCTATCATTATAGATATAGATGAGTCATTTTGGAGCATCCTGAAGGATTTTTGATGTTCTAGACGAAAATCAAATCACACCCAAAACCATCACCTGATCCTTCCCAACCCCCAAAATCGATCAAGACTTCAAAATAGATACTTGACATGTACTAGAAAAAGATACTCCTAATCAAGATCTATCATTATAGATATAGATGAGTCATTTTGGAGCATCCTGAAGGATTTTTGATGTTCTAGACGAAAATCAAATCACACCCAAAACCATCACCTGATCCTTCCCAACCCCCAAAATCGATCAAGACTTCAAAATAGATACTTGACATGTACTAGAAAAAGATACTCCTAATCAAGATCTATCATTATAGATATAGATGAGTCATTTTGGAGCATCCTGAAGGATTTTTGATGTTCTAGACGAAAATCAAATCACACCCAAAACGATCACCTGATCCTTCCCAACCCCCAAAATCGATCAAGACTTCAAAATAGATACTTGACATGTACTAGAAAAAGATACTCCTAATCAAGATCTATCATTATAGATATAGATGAGTCATTTTGGAGCATCCTGAAGGATTTTTGATGTTCTAGACGAAAATCAAATCACACCCAAAACCATCACCTGATCCTTCCTAACCCCCAAAATCGATCAAGACTTCAAAATAGATACTTGACATGTACTAGAAAAAGATACTCGTAATGAAGATCTATCATTATAGATATAGATGAGTCATTTTGGAGCATCCTGAAGGATTTTTGATGTTCTAGACGAAAATCAAATCACACCCAAAACCATCACCTGATCCTTCCCAACCCCCAAAATCGATCAAGACTTCAAAATAGATACTTGACATGTACTAGAAAAAGATACTCCTAATCAAGATCTATCATTATAGATATAGATGAGTCATTTTGGAGCATCCTGAAGGATTGTTGATGTTCTAGACGAAAATCAAATCACACCCAAAACCATCACCTGATCCTTCCCAACCCCCAAAATCGATCAAGACTTCAAAATAGATACTTGACATGTACTAGAAAAAGATACTCCTAATCAAGATCTATCATTATAGATATAGATGAGTCATTTTGGAGCATCCTGAAGGATTTTTGATGTTCTAGACGAAAATCAAATCACACCCAAAACCATCACCTGATCCTTCCCAACCCCCAAAATCGATCAAGACTTCAAAATAGATACTTGACATGTACTAGAAAAAGATACTCCTAATCAAGATCTATCATTATAGATATAGATGAGTCATTTTGGAGCATCCTGAAGGATTTTTGATGTTCTAGACGAAAATCAAATCACAGCCAAAACCATCACCTGATCCTTCCCAACCCCCAAAATCGATCAAGACTTCAAAATAGATACTTGACATGTACTAGAAAAAGATACTCCTAATCAAGATCTATCATTATAGATATAGATGAGTCATTTTGGAGCATCCTGAAGGATTTTTGATGTTCTAGACGAAAATCAAATCACACCCAAAACCATCACCTGATCCTTCCCAACCCCCAAAATCGATCAAGACTTCAAAATAGATACTTGACATGTACTAGAAAAAGATACTCCTAATCAAGATCTATCATTATAGATATAGATGAGTCATTTTGGAGCATCCTGAAGGATTTTTGATGTTCTAGACGAAAATCAAATCACACCCAAAACCATCACCTGATCCTTCCCAACCCCCAAAATCGATCAAGACTTCAAAATAGATACTTGACATGTACTAGAAAAAGATACTCCTAATCAAGATCTATCATTATAGATATAGATGAGTCGTTTTGGAGCATCCTGAAGGATTTTTGATGTTCTAGACGAAAATCAAATCACACCCAAAACCATCACCTGATCCTTCCTAACCCCCAAAATCGATCAAGACTTCAAAATAGATACTTGACATGTACTAGAAAAAGATACTCCTAATCAAGATCTATCATTATAGATATAGATGAGTCATTTTGGAGCATCCTGAAGGATTTTTGATGTTCTAGACGAAAATCAAATCACACCCAAAACCATCACCTGATCCTTCCCAACCCCCAAAATCGATCAAGACTTCAAAATAGATACTTGACATGTACTAGAAAAAGATACTCCTAATCAAGATCTATCATTATAGATATAGATGAGTCATTTTGGAGCATCCTGAAGGATTGTTGATGTTCTAGACGAAAATCAAATCACACCCAAAACCATCACCTGATCCTTCCCAACCCCCAAAATCGATCAAGACTTCAAAATAGATACTTGACATGTACTAGAAAAAGATACTCCTAATCAAGATCTATCATTATAGATATAGATGAGTCATTTTGGAGCATCCTGAAGGATTTTTGATGTTCTAGACGAAAATCAAATCACACCCAAAACCATCACCTGATCCTTCCCAACCCCCAAAATCGATCAAGACTTCAAAATAGATACTTGACATGTACTAGAAAAAGATACTCCTAATCAAGATCTATCATTATAGATATAGATGAGTCATTTTGGAGCATCCTGAAGGATTTTTGATGTTCTAGACGAAAATCAAATCACACCCAAAACCATCACCTGATCCTTCCCAACCCCCAAAATCGATCAAGACTTCAAAATAGATACTTGACATGTACTAGAAAAAGATACTCCTAATCAAGATCTATCATTATAGATATAGATGAGTCATTTTGGAGCATCCTGAAGGATTTTTGATGTTCTAGACGAAAATCAAATCACACCCAAAACCATCACCTGATCCTTCCCAACCCCCAAAATCGATCAAGACTTCAAAATAGATACTTGACATGTACTAGAAAAAGATACTCCTAATCAAGATCTATCATTATAGATATAGATGAGTCATTTTGGAGCATCCTGAAGGATTTTTGATGTTCTAGACGAAAATCAAATCACACCCAAAACCATCACCTGATCCTTCCCAACCCCCAAAATCGATCAAGACTTCAAAATAGATACTTGACATGTACTAGAAAAAGATACTCCTAATCAAGATCTATCATTATAGATATAGATGAGTCGTTTTGGAGCATCCTGAAGGATTTTTGATGTTCTAGACGAAAATCAAATCACACCCAAAACCATCACCTGATCCTTCCTAACCCCCAAAATCGATCAAGACTTCAAAATAGATACTTGACATGTACTAGAAAAAGATACTCCTAATCAAGATCTATCATTATAGATATAGATGAGTCATTTTGGAGCATCCTGAAGGATTTTTGATGTTCTAGACGAAAATCAAATCACACCCAAAACCATCACCTGATCCTTCCCAACCCCCAAAATCGATCAAGACTTCAAAATAGATACTTGACATGTACTAGAAAAAGATACTCCTAATCAAGATCTATCATTATAGATATAGATGAGTCATTTTGGAGCATTCTGAAGGATTGTTGATGTTCTAGACGAAAATCAAATCACACCCAAAACCATCACCTGATCCTTCCCAACCCCCAAAATCGATCAAGACTTTAAAATAGATACTTGACATGTACTAGAAAAAGATACTCCTAATCAAGATCTATCATTATAGATATAGATGAGTCATTTTGGAGCATCCTGAAGGATTTTTGATGTTCTAGACGAAAATCAAATCACACCCAAAACCATCACCTGATCCTTCCCAACCCCCAAAATCGATCAAGACTTCAAAATAGATACTTGACATGTACTAGAAAAAGATACTCCTAATCAAGATCTATCATTATAGATATAGATGAGTCATTTTGGAGCATCCTGAAGGATTTTTGATGTTCTAGACGAAAATCAAATCACACCCAAAACCATCACTTGATCCTTCCCAACCCTCAAAATCGATCAAGACTTCAAAATAGATACTTGACATGTACTAGAAAAAGATACTCCTAATCAAGATCTATCATTATAGATATAGATGAGTCATTTTGGAGCATCCTGAAGGATTTTTGATGTTCTAGACGAAAATCAAATCACACCCAAAACCATCACCTGATCCTTCCCAACCCCCAAAATCGATCAGGACTTCAAAATAGATACTTGACATGTACTAGAAAAAGATACTCCTAATCAAGATCTATCATTATAGATATAGATGAGTCATTTTGGAGCATCCTGAAGGATTTTTGATGTTCTAGACGAAAATCAAATCACACCCAAAACCATCACCTGATCCTTCCCAACCCCCAAAATCGATCAAGACTTCAAAATAGATACTTGACATGTACTAGAAAAAGATACTCCTAATCAAGATCTATCATTATAGATATAGATGAGTCATTTTGGAGCATCCTGAAGGATTTTTGATGTTCTAGACGAAAATCAAATCACACCCAAAACCATCACCTGATCCTTCCCAACCCCCAAAATCGATCAAGACTTCAAAATAGATACTTGACATGTACTAGAAAAAGATACTCCTAATCAAGATCTATCATTATAGATATAGATGAGTCATTTTGGAGCATCCTGAAGGATTTTTGATGTTCTAGACGAAAATCAAATCACACCCAAAACCATCACCTGATCCTTCCCAACCCCCAAAATCGATCAAGACTTCAAAATAGATACTTGACATGTACTAGAAAAAGATACTCCTAATCAAGATCTATCATTATAGATATAGATGAGTCATTTTGGAGCATCCTGAAGGATTTTTGATGTTCTAGACGAAAATCAAATCACACCCAAAACCATCACCTGATCCTTCCCAACCCCCAAAATCGATCAAGACTTCAAAATACATACTTGACATGTACTAGAAAAAGATACTCCTAATCAAGATCTATCATTATAGATATAGATGAGTCATTTTGGAGCATCCTGAAGGATTTTTGATGTTCTAGACGAAAATCAAATCACACCCAAAACCATCACCTGATCCTTCCCAACCCCCAAAATCGATCAAGACTTCAAAATAGATACTTGACATGTACTAGAAAAAGATACTCCTAATCAAGATCTATCATTATAGATATAGATGAGTCATTTTGGAGCATCCTGAAGGATTTTTGATGTTCTAGACGAAAATCAAATCACACCCAAAACCATCACCTGATCCTTCCCAACCCCCAAAATCGATCAAGACTTCAAAATAGATACTTGACATGTACTAGAAAAAGATACTCCTAATCAAGATCTATCATTATAGATGTAGATGAGTCATTTTGGAGCATCCTGAAGGATTTTTGATGTTCTAGACGAAAATCAAATCACACCCAAAACCATCACCTGATCCTTCCCAACCCCCAAAATCGATCAAGACTTCAAAATAGATACTTGACATGTACTAGAAAAAGATACTCCTAATCAAGATCTATCATTATAGATATAGATGAGTCATTTTGGAGCATCCTGAAGGATTTTTGATGTTCTAGACGAAAATCAAATCACACCCAAAACCATCACCTGATCCTTCCCAACCCCCAAAATCGATCAAGACTTCAAAATAGATACTTGACATGTACTAGAAAAAGATACTCCTAATCAAGATCTATCATTATAGATATAGATGAGTCATTTTGGAGCATCCTGAAGGATTTTTGATGTTCTAGACGAAAATCAAATCACACCCAAAACCATCACCTGATCCTTCCCAACCCCCAAAATCGATCAAGACTTCAAAATAGATACTTGACATGTACTAGAAAAAGATACTCCTAATCAAGATCTATCATTATAGATATAGATGAGTCATTTTGGAGCATCCTGAAGGATTTTTGATGTTCTAGACGAATATCAAATCACACCCAAAACCATCACCTGATCCTTTCCAACCCCCAAAATCGATCAAGACTTCAAAATAGATACTCCTAATCAAGATCTATCATTATAGATATAGATGAGTCATTTTGGAGCATCCTGAAGGATTTTTGATGTTCTAGACGAAAATCAAATCACACCCAAAACCATCACCTGATCCTTCCCAACCCCCAAAATCGATCAAGACTTCAAAATAGATACTTGACGTGTACTAGAAAAAGATACTCCTAATCAAGATCTATCATTATAGATATAGATGAGTCATTTTGGAGCATCCTGAAGGATTTTTGATGTTCTAGACGAAAATCAAATCACACCCAAAACCATCACCTGATCCTTCCCAACCCCCAAAATCGATCAAGACTTCAAAATAGATACTTGACATGTACTAGAAAAAGATACTCCTAATCAAGATCTATCATTATAGATATAGATGAGTCATTTTGGAGCATCCTGAAGGATTTTTGATGTTCTAGACGAAAATCAAATCACACCCAAAACCATCACCTGATCCTTCCCAACCCCCAAAATCGATCAAGACTTCAAAATAGATACTTGACATGTACTAGAAAAAGATACTCCTAATCAAGATCTATCATTATAGATATAGATGAGTCATTTTGGAGCATCCTGAAGGATTTTTGATGTTCTAGACGAAAATCAAATCACACCCAAAACCATCACCTGATCCTTCCCAACCCCCAAAATCGATCAAGACTTCAAAAAAGATACTTGACATGTACTAGAAAAAGATACTCCTAATCAAGATCTATCATTATAGATATAGATGAGTCATTTTGGAGCATCCTGAAGGATTTTTGATGTTCTAGACGAAAATCAAATCACACCCAAAACCATCACCTGATCCTTCCCAATCCCCAAAATCGATCAAGACTTCAAAATAGATACTTGACATGTACTAGAAAAAGATACTCCTAATCAAGATCTATCATTATAGATATAGATGAGTCATTTTGGAGCATCCTGAAGGATTTTTGATGTTCTAGACGAAAATCAAATCACACCCAAAACCATCACCTGATCCTTCCCAACCCCCAAAATCGATCAAGACTTCAAAATAGATACTTGACATGTACTAGAAAAAGATACTCCTAATCAAGATCTATCATTGTAGATATAGATGAGTCATTTTGGAGCATCCTGAAGGATTTTTGATGTTCTAGACGAAAATCAAATCACACCCAAAACCATCACCTGATCCTTCCCAACCCCCAAAATCGATCAAGACTTCAAAATAGATACTTGACATGTACTAGAAAAAGATACTCCTAATCAAGATCTATCATTATAGATATAGATGAGTCATTTTGGAGCATCCTGAAGGATTTTTGATGTTCTAGACGAAAATCAAATCACACCCAAAACCATCACCTGATCCTTCCCAACCCCCAAAATCGATCAAGACTTCAAAATAGATACTTGACATGTACTAGAAAAAGATACTCCTAATCAAGATCTATCATTATAGATATAGATGAGTCATTTTGGAGCATCCTGAAGGATTTTTGATGTTCTAGACGAAAATCAAATCACACCCAAAACCATCACCTGATCCTTCCCAACCCCCAAAATCGATCAAGACTTCAAAATAGATACTTGACATGTACTAGAAAAAGATACTCCTAATCAAGATCTATCATTATAGATATAGATGAGTCATTTTGGAGCATCCTGAAGGATTTTTGATGTTCTAGACGAAAATCAAATCACACCCAAAACCATCACCTGATCCTTCCCAACCCCCAAAATCGATCAAGACTTCAAAATAGATACTTGACATGTACTAGAAAAAGATACTCCTAATCAAGATCTATCATTATAGATATAGATGAGTCATTTTGGAGCATCCTGAAGGATTTTTGATGTTCTAGACGAAAATCAAATCACACCCAAAACCATCACCTGATCCTTCCCAACCCCCAAAATCGATCAAGACTTCAAAATAGATACTTGACATGTACTAGAAAAAGATACTCCTAATCAAGATCTATCATTATAGATATAGATGAGTCATTTTGGAGCATCCTGAAGGATTTTTGATGTTCTAGACGAAAATCAAATCACACCCAAAACCATCACCTGATCCTTCCCAACCCCCAAAATCGATCAAGACTTCAAAATAGATACTTGACATGTACTAGAAAAAGATACTCCTAATCAAGATCTATCATTATAGATATAGATGAGTCATTTTGGAGCATCCTGAAGGATTTTTGATGTTCTAGACGAAAATCAAATCACACCCAAAACCATCACCTGATCCTTCCCAACCCCCAAAATCGATCAAGACTTCAAAATAGATACTTGACATGTACTAGAAAAAGATACTCCTAATCAAGATCTATCATTATAGATATAGATGAGTCATTTTGGAGCATCCTGAAGGATTTTTGATGTTCTAGACGAAAATCAAATCACACCCAAAACCATCACCTGATCCTTCCCAACCCCCAAAATCGATCAAGACTTCAAAATAGATACTTGACATGTACTAGAAAAAGATACTCCTAATCAAGATCTATCATTATAGATATAGATGAGTCATTTTGGAGCATCCTGAAGGATTTTTGATGTTCTAGACGAAAATCAAATCACACCCAAAACCATCACCTGATCCTTCCCAACCCCCAAAATCGATCAAGACTTCAAAATAGATACTTGACATGTACTAGAAAAAGATACTCCTAATCAAGATCTATCATTATAGATATAGATGAGTCATTTTGGAGCATCCTGAAGGATTTTTGATGTTCTAGACGAAAATCAAATCACACCCAAAACCATCACCTGATCCTTCCCAACCCCCAAAATCGATTAAGACTTCAAAATAGATACTTGACATGTACTAGAAAAAGATACTCCTAATCAAGATCTATCATTATAGATATAGATGAGTCATTTTGGAGCATCCTGAAGGATTTTTGATGTTCTAGACGAAAATCAAATCACACCCAAAACCATCACCTGATCCTTCCCAACCCCCAAAATCGATCAAGACTTCAAAATAGATACTTGACATGTACTAGAAAAAGATACTCCTAATCAAGATCTATCATTATAGATATAGATGAGTCATTTTGGAGCATCCTGAAGGATTTTTGATGTTCTAGACGAAAATCAAATCACACCCAAAACCATCACCTGATCCTTCCCAACCCCCAAAATCGATCAAGACTTCAAAATAGATACTTGACATGTACTAGAAAAAGATACTCCTAATCAAGATCTATCATTATAGATATAGATGAGTCATTTTGGAGCATCCTGAAGGATTTTTGATGTTCTAGACGAAAATCAAATCACACCCAAAACCATCACCTGATCCTTCCCAACCCCCAAAATCGATCAAGACTTCAAAATAGATACTTGACATGTACTAGAAAAAGATACTCCTAATCAAGATCTATCATTATAGATATAGATGAGTCATTTTGGAGCATCCTGAAGGATTTTTGATGTTCTAGACGAAAATTAAATCACACCCAAAACCATCACCTGATCCTTCCCAACCCCCAAAATCGATCAAGACTTCAAAATAGATACTTGACATGTACTAGAAAAAGATACTCCTAATCAAGATCTATCATTATAGATATAGATGAGTCATTTTGGAGCATCCTGAAGGATTTTTGATGTTCTAGACGAAAATCAAATCACACCCAAAACCATCACCTGATCCTTCCCAACCCCCAAAATCGATCAAGACTTCAAAATAGATACTTGACATGTACTAGAAAAAGATACTCCTAATCAAGATCTATCATTATAGATATAGATGAGTCATTTTGGAGCATCCTGAAGGATTTTTGATGTTCTAGACGAAAATCAAATCACACCCAAAACCATCACCTGATCCTTCAAAACCCCCAAAATCGATCAAGACTTCAAAATAGATACTTGACATGTACTAGAAAAAGATACTCCTAATCAAGATCTATCATTATAGATATAGATGAGTCATTTTGGAGCATCCTGAAGGATTTTTGATGTTCTAGACGAAAATCAAATCACACCCAAAACCATCACCTGATCCTTCCCAACCCCGCAAAATCGATCAAGACTTCAAAATAGATACTTGACATGTACTAGAAAAAGATACTCCTAATCAAGATCTATCATTAAAGATATAGATGAGTCATTTTGGGGCATCCTGAAGGATTTTTGATGTTCTAGACGAAAATCAAATCACACCCAAAACCATCACCTGATCCTTCCCAACCCCCAAAATCGATCAAGACTTCAAAATAGATACTTGACATGTACTAGAAAAAGATACTCCTAATCAAGATCTACCATTATAGATATAGATGAGTCATTTTGGAGCATCCTGAAGGATTTTTGATGTTCTAGACGAAAATCAAATCACACCCAAAACCATCACCTGATCCTTCCCAACCCCCAAAATCGATCAAGACTTCAAAATAGATACTTGACATGTACTAGAAAAAGATACTCCTAATCAAGATCTATCATTAAAGATATAGATGAGTCATTTTGGGGCATCCTGAAGGATTTTTGATGTTCTAGACGAAAATCAAATCACACCCAAAACCATCACCTGATCCTTCCCAACCCCCAAAATCGATCAAGACTTCAAAATAGATACTTGACATGTACTAGAAAAAGATACTCCTAATCAAGATCTATCATTATAGATATAGATGAGTCATTTTGGAGCATCCTGAAGGATTTTTGATGTTCTAGACGAAAATCAAATCACACCCAAAACCATCACCTGATCCTTCCCAACCCCCAAAATCGATCAAGACTTCAAAATAGATACTTGACATGTACTAGAAAAAGATACTCCTAATCAAGATCTATCATTATAGATATAGATGAGTCATTTTGGAGCATCCTGAAGGATTTTTGATGTTCTAGACGAAAATCAAATCACACCCAAAACCATCACCTGATCCTTCCCAACCCCCAAAATCGATCAAGACTTCAAAATAGATACTTGACATGTACTAGAAAAAGATACTCCTAATCAAGATCTATCATTATAGATATAGATGAGTCATTTTGGGGCATCCTGAAGGATTTTTGATGTTCTAGACGAAAATCAAATCACACCCAAAACCATCACCTGATCCTTCCCAACCCCCAAAATCGATCAAGACTTCAAAATAGATACTTGACATGTACTAGAAAAAGGTACTCCTAATCAAGATCTTTCATTATAGATATAGATGAGTCATTTTGGAGCATCCTGAAGGATTTTTGATGTTCTAGACGAAAATCAAATCACACCCAAAACCATCACCTGATCCTTCCCAACCCCCAAAATCGATCAAGACTTCAAAATAGATACTTGACATGTACTAGAAAAAGATACTCCTAATCAAGATCTATCATTATAGATATAGATGAGTCATTTTGGAGCATCCTGAAGGATTTTTGATGTTCTAGACGAAAATCAAATCACACCCAAAACCATCACCTGATCCTTCCCAACCCCCAAAATCGATCAAGACTTCAAAATAGATACTTGACATGTACTAGAAAAAGATACTCCTAATCAAGATCTATCATTATAGATATAGATGAGTCATTTTGGAGCATCCTGAAGGATTTTTGATGTTCTAGACGAAAATCAAATCACACCCAAAACCATCACCTGATCCTTCCCAACCCCCAAAATCGATCAAGACTTCAAAATAGATACTTGACATGTACTAGAAAAAGATACTCCTAATCAAGATCTATCATTATAGATATAGATGAGTCATTTTGGAGCATCCTGAAGGATTTTTGATGTTCTAGACGAAAATCAAATCACACCCAAAACCATCACCTGATCCTTCCCAACCCCCAAAATCGATCAAGACTTCAAAATAGATACTTGACATGTACTAGAAAAAGATACTCCTAATCAAGATCTATCATTATAGATATAGATGAGTCATTTTGGAGCATCCTGAAGGATTTTTGATGTTCTAGACGAAAATCAAATCACACCCAAAACCATCACCTGATCCTTCCCAACCCCCAAAATCGATCAAGACTTCAAAATAGATACTTGACATGTACTAGAAAAAGATACTCCTAATCAAGATCTATCATTATAGATATAGATGAGTCATTTTGGAGCATCCTGAAGGATTTTTGATGTTCTAGACGAAAATCAAATCACACCCAAAACCATCACCTGATCCTTCCCAACCCCCAAAATCGATCAAGACTTCAAAATAGATACTTGACATGTACTAGAAAAAGATACTCCTAATCAAGATCTATCATTATAGATATAGATGAGTCATTTTGGAGCATCCTGAAGGATTTTTGATGTTCTAGACGAAAATCAAATCACACCCAAAACCATCACCTGATCCTTCCTAACCCCCAAAATCGATCAAGACTTCAAAATAGATACTTGACATGTACTAGAAAAAGATACTCCTAATCAAGATCTATCATTATAGATATAGATGAGTCATTTTGGAGCATCCTGAAGGATTTTTGATGTTCTAGACGAAAATCAAATCACACCCAAAACCATCACCTGATCCTTCCCAACCCCCAAAATCGATCAAGACTTCAAAATAGATACTTGACATGTACTAGAAAAAGATACTCCTAATCAAGATCTATCATTATAGATATAGATGAGTCATTTTGGAGCATCCTGAAGGATTTTTGATGTTCTAGACGAAAATCAAATCACACCCAAAACCATCACCTGATCCTTC
>NW_026605774.1:0-18170 GCF_945859685.1 Eupeodes corollae | reverse complement strand
TGGTCAATCGTAAGCGAGCTACGTTCGTAACACTTTGCGGAGCAGCTTTATTCGACCCTTTAGAGTCTTTAGTTTCGCCAAATAAGGTAACAGATCTTGACTATGATTAGCTTTGCAAAACACTTTCTGACCTTTTCTCACCTTCACCTTCGGAGATCGCTTCTTTCTTTAAATTCTTCAAAAAAGACCAGCTTCCGGTTGAAAAAATCGTAGATTACATTGCTGATCTTCGGAGACTGGCAAGCCATTGTAATTTTGCCACATCATTAGACCGCATGTTGAGTGATCGTTTCGTGTGTGGCCTTCGAGATTCTCGACTGCAAGAAGAGCTTTTGGCTACAACGCAGTTGACATTTAAAACAGCTCAGGAGAAGGCAGTCGCAGCGGAGTCAGCAAACCGGAGCCTTAAAATGATTAAATCGAGCGCATTGACATCACATGCAGCCGATCAAGTGAATTTCGTGCGGAAAGGAGCCATCAAAAATAAAAACTTCAAAGAGTCAAATGCTACCAAACCTTACGTCCTGGTGCTTGCTACAGCTGCGGTGAAGCGCATTCAAGAAAAACATGCAGATTTCGAACAGTTGTGTGTGACAGTTGTGGTAAGCTTGGACACAAAATGGTGGGCGTACGAGCATAAATCTCGTCACGGGTGTAGCGAGTCTAAAAAAACAGACGTCTGTCGTTATTAATGGAAAAAATTGTAACTTTGAAGTAGATTCTGGCTCAAATTTTACGATTATCTCGGAAGATACCTTTAATAAATTATGGCCGAAAACTAAACCAAAACTTTCTTGTGTAGAGACATTTTTCAAAGATTTTCAAGGAAATTCCATCGATTTCAAGACGTGAAATTCTCAATTTGTCTCTTCTGGTTGCTTCGGGTGCACGCACTTCAAACGTTTTAGGCTGTGACTGGTTTTTGCCTCTAGGATTTTCACTAGAAGGAATTGATTCAATAAATTCATCGTGTGTTAGTGAGGTCGTCAAGAAATTCGACTCACTTTTTAACAGTGAACTTGGTACTTATAAAGGGCCATCGATGTCTTTGCACTTAAATCCTACTGTGCCACCAAAATATTTGCCAGCTAGGAGGATTCTATTTGCTATTCGTTCCAAAGTAGAGGCAGAAATTGACCGCATGGTTTCCCAGTCGGCTTTTCGCAATGGGCCACGCCTATTGTCCCTGTGCTCAAACCAAACCGAACGGTTCGTATCTGTGGGGACTACAAATCTACATTAAATAAAGCTTTTGATCCTCATACTTTCTCCATTCCTTCTTTGCATGACCTAATAGCAAACCTTCCACGTGGTTCAGTTTTTGCCAAACTTGACCTCGCTCAAGCTTACATATTTACAGCTGACTGTTGATGATGAGACAGCTAAAGCACAAACTATTATAACCCTTTAAGGTGCCTTCAAAGTAAAACGGCTTCATTATGGAATTTCTTCAACACCAGGGCAGTTTCAGAAGACAATGTCAAATTTTTTAAAGGGTGTAGAAGGATTAGAGTTTTATTTGGATGACCTCATTGTAGTAGCGGAAAATTCTGAAAAGCTTGCAAATATTCTTCGAGAGGTATTCCAAAGATTGGACAGATACAGACTACGATTAAAAAAAGAGAAATGTGTGTTCGACGTTCCTTCAGTCACCTTTTTAGATTTTCGTATTGATGCCGAAGGCATACACCCTCTAACTGAAAGAATACAGGTTATTCAGAAAATTCAGGCTCCAAAGAATAAAGTCGAACTTCAAGCTTTTCTCAGACTTCTTAACTTCTATCATTCATTCCTTCCTGGCAAAAGCAACTATGGCAGAGCCACTTCACAGACTTTTGGATGAGACAAAAGAATGGAAATGGGATACCATTCATAAAAATGCCTTATACCTTACGACGTAAAATTACTGCTTCGACTAACATGTGATGCTTCGCCATATGGAATTGGCTCAGTTCTAGATCATTGTTTTCCAGACGGTTCTGAACGTCTAATTTCCTTTTATTTCAGGACTCTTTCAGATTCCGAAAGGAATTATGCCCAGATCGATAAGGAGGCACTGGCTGTTATAGCAAGTATAAAAGAATTTCACAACATTCCTTATGGCCGTCATTTCGAAGTCTTCACAGATCATAAACCCTTACTTGGATTGTTTTCTTTTTCAAAGCCTACTCCAAACACTTTACCTCCAAGAATGCTTCGCTGGAGCATCTACTTCAAGCCAGTGATATTTCCAAAGAAACAAAAAATTATAAAGTTCTTTCACGCATTTCACACTTTGCGTTAAGGGGTTGGAAAGATCACTTCTCCAAATTATATAACGGCAATGACGAACAGAATTCCGCTGTAAGCTGGCATCGCTGCCGAACTATTCAAAGCAGCAGGCGATGACTTGGTACGGAGCATGCACCAACTCATCTGCAAAATATGGTCAGAAGAAATCATGCCCGATGAGTGAAATCTCAGCATAGTGTGCCCGATACATAAGAAAGGACACCCTCTAAACTGCGCCAACTACAGAGGCATCAGTCTCCTTAACATTGCGTATAAGATCCTCTCTGCCGTATTATGTGAACGTCTGAAGCCATTCGTCAACAACCTGATTGGTCCTTATCAGTGTGGCTTTAGACCAGGATAGTCCACTATCGACCCAATATTCACACTACGACAGATCTTGGAAAAAACCCAGGAACTTCAAATCGATACCCACCATCTCTTTATCGATTTTAAGGCCGCGTATGACAGCATCTATAGGGAAGAGCTCTAACGAGAAATGTCTGGTTTTGGCATCCCTGTCAAACTTATCCGTTTGTGCAGAATGACGATGGAGAATTCACGCTGCTCTATCAAGGTCGGAAAATATCTTACCGATGCATTTGATGTCAAAAAAGGTTTTATACAAGGCGATGCACTGTCATGCGACTTCTTCAACATTGTTCTGGAAAGAACTGTGCAAAACTCAACCGTCAACACTCGGATACGCAGATGATATTGACATAATTGGAAGATCAAAGCGTGATGTCAGTGGAGCTTTTGAGCATTGCGACGGAAGCGAAGAAGATGGGTTTAGTGGTCAATGAGGGCAAGACCAAGTATATGCTGTCATCAAAAAAGGACTCAGAACGACGACGTCTTGGACAAAACGTCACCATGGACAGCTATAACTTTGAGGTAGTTAAGGACTTTGTCTACCTAAGCGCCACTATTAACACCAGCGCTGAAATCGAACGAAGAATAAGTTTTGCCATTCGCTGCTTCTTTGGACTTAGAAGGCAACTGAGAAGTGAAGTCCTCTCTCGAGCATGTAAAATCACCATCTATAAGACACTCATCATCCCGGTTCTCATCTATGGCGCTGAGGCCTGGACCCTGTCAAAGAAAGATAAGAGCGTCTTAGGATGCTTCGAGACAAAAATTCTTCGGGTGATTTTTGGTCCCGTACGCATAGATGGAGAATGAAGGAGAAGATATAACGACGAACTGTACGGGCTGTACAGCGACACTGACCTAGTTAGCAGAATTAAAGTCCAACGGCTTAGATGGCTAGGTCATGTAGAGCGGATGGACATCACGCTCCAGCCCGGAAAGTCTTCGAATCCAATTCCGAGGGACGGCGCAGTAGAGGAAGACCGCGACTCAGGTGGCGCACCCAGGTGGGAGAGGACCCCAACCAACTTGGCTTGCGAAACTGGAGACAGCTAGCTAGGGACCGAGCTGGCTGGAGACGCTTGTTGGTTGAGGCCCAGGTCCGCCCCGGACTGTAGCTCCACCTTAAGTAATTAAGTTAAGGGGTTGGCCAAATACAGTGGACCCAGAATTCAAACCATTCTTCATCAGAAAAGATAACATTTCATACATAAAGGGATGTCTAGTGTGGGGTCCGCGAGAACTGATTCCAAAGGTTCATCAATCATCAGTTCTAACTGCACTTCATGCGAACCATCCCAGAATAGTCCGAATGAAAGCCCTAGCGAGGAGTTATTTGGGGTGGCCTAAAATTTTTCTACATTCCAACAAATGCGACCCGACAATCCTCCAGCGACTGGTTATACCTGGAAAGGATCCAAGAATCCGTGGTCTAGGATCAACATTGATTTTGCTGGTCCGTTTAAAGTAAACCTATTCTTTTTGGTGTTGGATTCATATTCCAAGTGGTTGGAAGTTCACCCAGTTTTTGCCACATCTTCTTCATGTACGATGAAGGGTTTGAGAAAACTTTTTGCCACGCATGGTTTACTTCACTTCTTCTGATTTTAAATAATTCTGTAAAAATAATTTAATTAAACATTTATTTTCAGCTTCATTTCATCCATCTACAAATGGGCAAGTGGAACGAATGGTCCGTACTACCAAAGACTATCTGAAGAAAGTTACACACGGCGATATCAACTTACGTCTTGCTAGATTCCTGTTTAACCAACATATTACACTGCATTCAGTAACTGGTCGTTAACCTCCTGAGTTACTTTTTAACCGGAGGCCACTTACTTCGACAAACTTCATCCAGATACCATACCTGAACAACCAACATCAAAGGTGGGCGTTTCGAAAACCCCCAAGTATGCCGTTTCAGAGCCATTTTGGTACCGAAATTATTCTGAAGGACCAAGATGGATGCCTGGCCATATATCGCAGACTACAGGTCCAGTTTAAGTCATTGTCAATACCGATAACGGCCAAACAATTCGCCGACATTCAGATCAAGTACGACGTCGATCAACAGATCCAGCTAAACACTGTGAAGCACCAAATATACCTGATTCGGGAAATGATGTCCCATTCCAAGAACCTATTGATCCATCAGATGCCTCTATATCTCGACGTTCTGAAGGAGTGAAATATTTGTGACCAAAAAAACACAAGGGACCAATATTAATATTCAACACCGGAAACGAATTAAAATCCTATTCTACACAAAATAAACGAGAACCAACTACTTAGCGTATAATTTGAGTTAATGGACGAAAACCTTTAGAATACCTCGAGCACTCCTGTATTTAACATAGCATAGCCACTATAGCCTTTAACTATATATTCCTTTGCTGAAGTTGCCATTCGTCCACATTCATATGTTTGAGGAACAAAAAAACTATTGGATGCAAAGGTTCAAATATAGAATAGGATCTGAAGTGAATAAGAACTGTGTGTAAGACAGGTACCAGGGCAAGATTTATGAATTATTCAAGTTTCTTTTTTGAAGTTCCGAGTCATACTGTTGGAATGGCCGTTGAAGCAATTTACCGTTTTCATGCTATACCGCCTCATTCTTTTTCTTTTTCTTCTAAATCGTTTCAAATGCCATCTACTTTGGTTTATTTAGGAGTCACAACACCCCCTCCCCCAAGGAGGTTGGTAGGAGATTTCAACAAGCTCAACCGGATGTAAAGAAAATCGAACAGGAAGGGGCGCATACGGATATATAACGTCCGCATTTAAATAACAATCCTATTTTGTGTACGGTGGTGTAACAACGACTATAAAAGCTAAGGAGGGAGGACGAAAGCTTTATTGCCGGAGCAGGGTATGAATTTCGAGATTTATTTGCATGTCAAATTGGAAAATAATGCTCACTTCGCTCCGGTAAATGGTTTTGGCTAAAGTATACGTATGATGGGGTGTTATGTGCGAGTTTTTGCTACATCAACCATGTGAAGGAGACTCTATTTTTATTTATTCCTCGGCCTTGTATGTAAATATATGGAGTTATATGTAAATTTATATTTTGCAAATGTTGTATATGATGAGGCAAGTTGAATTATTCTTGCATTTATTTTGTCAGAATCATGCGGGAATATGTAAGAGTAAAAAGTCATTGAATAAATGGTTCCTGGTTGGGTTGGGAGAAGCTACAGATATTTTACATTTTAAATCTTCCACTAAGTGACTACGATTAGAAAAATAAGCTTAGTAGGAAAACAAAAAAACATTATAAATAGTTTTCCTTTTTCAATCTCATTCAATCTTATCATATGAATGACCTTGAAGTTTGCATCACATTTACAAGAAAAGAAGCATTAGTGTATGTTTTATCTAATCGTAATCCTTTATTCGAAATCCTAGGTCAGCGGTCCCCAAATTCAAAAAAGTACACAAAAAGGTTTAAAAAACTGCGTAGAAGCCGCAGTGAACCATACTTAGTTGTTGGAATACTAATCGCATTGATTCGTACTGAACTCCGCGTCTACAGTTTTGTTCACATTTTTGTAGACGACGAATAAAAGATTGTCTGAGTGTGTATTTAATTCGTTCGTGGATGCGGAGGTTTCGTGCAACTGGTTCGGATATGAACACACCACGGCCCGGGCCAAGTCAATCTACATGGACTCCCGAAAATATTGAAGTGGTTGAAGACAGTTTACTTACAAATCCACGACCTTCGATAAGGAAAAATGAAGCCTTACTGGAATCTACAAGAGCGATTATTTATGAAATTTGTTTTAAAGTTCCATCCATTTAAAATTCAAATTAAAAGATAATTATTATTATTATTATCTCTATTTTTTCTTCACAAAAAAAAATACAGGCTCACTTACATTTTAAAGATTTACAAGCATGGCTATTTAGCCGTCTGCCGGTTATGTATAAATTTTATACATTGAGAGAGAAGTTATTTTTTAGCTGTTATATAATAAAAATTAACAATTTACAAAATAATTTAAGATTAAGATACTGATTATGATTAAGTATGCCAGATTGAACGATTTATTTGATTTGAAAATAACAAATGTTACAGGCTTTCAGTTTAACAAAAACAAAAACTACTAACATATATCTTGAAATAAATATTAGTTTGGTATAGTTGAGCTTATTGGTAACTTTTTAGGTTTATTCATTGATATTTAGGTACATACAAAATACATACAAAAAAAATGGAAGAGCAGTAAAAGACTTTCAATATCAACATTGAAACGGGATTTAAGTTTAGCTAAAACAAAATTATATTAGAATGAACATTACATTAGAGGTCCACGAATGAATTTCTATACGCAACAGCTTCAGAGAAAAAACGGATAAGAAGTTTCCAACCACCCTCACCATTCAAAACTCCAAGACAGTCCTCAAACGAAAGGAAGCTCTTATTGAAGTAGAAACGCCGGATCTCTTGTAAGATCGGACACAACGCTAGTAAGTGGAAAACATTTTCAATTTGATTGAGGTTACATAATGTACAGTTAGGATTTATATCATTTCTGTGAGGTCTATAGTTAAGCTCAAGCATCTCCGTGCGAACCTTAACTGTCAGACTTATCTCAACAAAAGTGAACTCGGTTCCAAAATAATTTGCTTCCCCCAAAGAGAAATTAAGTTTACTGTATAATGATCTAGATTCGGACTCCCTTGCCCGATAGAGAAATGTTTGAAAAATGTTGTCATCTAAAGGGTGATTTTTTTGAGGATTTTCATGCATTAGTATTTAACAGATCACGCGGGATTTCAGACATGGTGTCAAAGAGAAAGATGCTCAGTATGCTTTGACATTTCATCATGAATAGACTTACTAACGAGCAACGCTTGCAAATCATTGAATTTTATTACCAAAATCAGTGTTCGGTTCGAAATGTGTTTCGCGCTTTACGTCCGATTTATGGTCTACATAATCGACCAAGTGAGCAAACAATTAATGCGGTTGTGACCAAGTTTCGCACTCAGTTTACTTTATTGGACATTAAACCAACCACACGAATGCGTACAGTGCGTACAGAAGAGAATATTGCGTCTGTTTCTGAGAGTGTTGCTGAAGACCGTGAAATGTCGATTCGTCGCCGTTCGCAGCAATTGGGTTTGTGTTATTCGACCACATGGAAGATTTTACGCAAAGATCTTGGTGTAAAACCGTATAAAATACAGCTCGTGCAAGAACTGAAGCCGAACGATCTGCCACAACGTCGAATTTTCAGTGAATGGGCCCTAGAAAAGTTGGCAGAAAATCCGCTTTTTTATCGACAAATTTTGTTCAGCGATGAGGCTCATTTCTGGTTGAATGGCTACGTAAATAAGCAAAATTGCCGCATTTGGAGTGAAGAGCAACCAGAAGCCGTTCAAGAACTGCCCACGCATCCCGAAAAATGCACTGTTTGGTGTGGTTTGTACGCTGGTGGAATCATTGGACCGTATTTTTTCAAAGATGCTGTTGGACGCAACGTTACGGTGAATGGCGATCGCTATCGTTCAATGCTAACAAACTTTTTGTTGCCAAAAATAGAAGAACTAAACTTAGTTGACATGTGGTTTCAACAAGATGGCGCTACATGCCACACAGCTCGCGATTCTATGGCCATTTTGAAGGAAAACTTCGGAGAACAATTCATCTCAAGGAATGGACCGGTAAGTTGGCCACCAAGATCATGCGATTTGACGCCGTTAGACTATTTTTTGTGGGGCTACGTCAAGTCTTAAGTCTACACAAATAAGCCAGCAACTATTCCAGCTTTGGAAGACAACATTTCCGAAGAAATTCGGGCTATTCCGGCCGAAATGCTCGAAAAAGTTACCCAAAATTGGACTTTCCGAATGGACCACCTAAGACGCAGCTGCAGTCAACATTAAAATGAAATTATATTTAAAAAGTAAATGTGATGGACCAATCTAACGTTTCAAATAAAGAATCGATGAGATTTTACAAATTTTATGCGTTTTTTTTTTAAAAAAAGTTCTCTCTCTTAAAAAATCACCGTTTATAACAGAAATACAATCGTAAAGTTCATTCTTCCACAAATCTAGATTATCCAAACAAATCGTTAAAGGAAAGTTATATATTCTGAGGCCAAATCACTCCAATCTTTAAAGGGTGTGTATCTGTAGCGTAACGCTGTTAGGAGAATCCTTTTCTGCAAAATGTTGTTAGATCTTTGCATGACTTTGATTATATAGTCTGCATTAGCTTTTAGATTCTTTACAAAAATTGGTGGTAGTCCCGACTCAACGTGTATGGCATAATTGGTTGAAGAAATATCTTTGGATAGTTTCTATTTCGTCTAATTGCATGTAGCCATAAACTTCATTTCCATAGCAAAGGCAGCTTTTAACGGTTGAATCAAACACTTTAAATTTCGAAGCCGGATCTATATTTTTGTTATTGAAAAAATTTTACCACATACAGTTAATAGCTGCTTTTGCTGCAGTCAATTTATCTCTTATATGACTTCGAAAGTTCAGATTGTGTGTTATTGTGAAACCTAGATATTTGAAGTCCTTCAGTACTTCTATATTTGAATCGCTCAAGTTACAAGAACGGTCATTACGTGCACTGCGATTATGGTGTCTGAATATCATGATCTTAGACTTCGCAGTATTTATTTGAAGGTCCCACAAATCACAATATTGTTTTAACTTGTTAATTTGGAGTTGAAGCGTCACAGGATTATCAGTTAAAATAACAAGGTCATCCGCATAAAGGAGCACCTTGATAACTAGATCACCAAAAACAACACCACCTGGTATATTATATTCAATGTCATTTATAAAGAGCGAGAAAACCAAGGAACTCAAAATGCAACCCTGTGGCACACCTGTTTCTGACCTAAATTGTTTCGACGTGTTCATGCCATTTTTAACCACAGCTGTCGTATTTGAGAAAAGTTGCTCATAATTTTTTATAAATTTTGTTGATAGACCGATACATGAAATTTTAAATAATAATGAGCTTCGGTTGATGGTATCGAAGGCTGCTTTAAAATCAACGAAAAATGCATAAAGATTTGTTTTCTTCTCTATAAAGCGTCTAGCAACACTAGTGAGAGTAAAGATTTGGTCCACTGTATAAAGATTAGCACGAAGCCCAGCTTGGAAACAGCTTATTTTATTATTTCTTTCAGCCCAACTAGCAAGTCTTAAGTAAAGAATTTGAGTGAACAGCTTCCGCAGTGAACTAAGGACAGAAATTCCCCTGTAGTTTTCAGGAAGGTTTGGCTCACCCTTTTTGAAAATTGCAGAGATGGATAAAGACCGGAAAGAATTTGGGATATCTTCCTTATCAAAAATTCTGTTAAACAAAGCTAAAATATTAAAAGATAATGTATTGACCAATGAATATTGCAAAAATTAAAAGAAGCCTTACTGCCGAAACGGCAGGGGCAGCAACCCCTGCCAAAACGTCGGGAAAAGCTAATGTAACAACGTTGTTTCATTGCAACGATCAAAGTGACCAAAAAAGCCGAAGGAAAACCTAATTTTTCCAATACACATAAGTAAAAATTCAAATCATCCAAGAACTCAAAGAAAGTGATTTTGTTTCACGGAAACATTTTTGTGAGACGATGTTTCAGCGTTTTCGTACTGTGAGTCCCATTTTTTCGAGCGATGAGGCTCATTTTCATTTAGACGAGCACGTTAATATACAAAACTATACTATTACTGGGCTCCAAGCACCTATAAACTTTAAGTAATACTTCAAAAGCCATTGCATTGCCCCAGGGTAAGTGGTTGGAGCGCCTAATCCTCGCATGGTATAATTGGACAATTTTCTTTCCAGAATACTCGGTACCAGGCGACAAATGTGAATAGTGACCATTACCTACACATGATCACAGATTTCTTTTTGACGAACCTGTAAGGCTCATCCGTCGTTTTACTGCACACGTGGTTCCAACAGGATGTCGCGCCGCACACACGGCTAGAGATTCAATGAATGTCAATCGCTTTGGGGATATCCCATGGCCACCGAGGTCCCCCGACTTAACTTTAATGCATTTTTGTTATGAGGCTACCTCAAAGAAAGAATATACAACAAACCAAAGGTTCCGGAACTCTAGTGATCATAAAAGAAAACATTTATCGAGAAATCGTCGCAATTGAATCAATTTTACTGTGGTACGTTAGACGAGGTTTAGTTTTGAACAGTGCGTGCAACTCTACGGAAGACATTTGGATGACATAATGTTCAAAAATTGAAAACCGAATTATAATTATGCAGTTTTTTACCATACCTAGCTATTAAAAACAGCTAACAGTTTGGTTAACCTAAAATATGTTATTAACCAATAACAAAGTCTAGATAATGTAATAGAAAACTATTCGTGTTAAGACGCTTCTACGTCCAGCTGACAAGGCAAGAGGTGGATCGGCGATTCTTATAAAATAAAGCTTAAAACATTATGAAGTAACCAAGTTTACTAGCGAAAATATGCAAGTAACACCTATTAGTATTGGTATGAAAAAGAAAGAGTTTAAGATAGCAGCTATATACTGCCCACCAAGGCGCCCCGACAGAAGATGACTATACAGATCTATTTAATCTTCTTCTGCATAATTTTCTTGTTGCTGGAGACTTCAATGCGAAACACACCCATTTGGGTTCAAGACTTATGTCAACAAAAGGCAAAAGACTTTTCCCAGCAGGCCGTAAATACAATTGCGAATTCTATTCCTCCAGGTCGCCAACTTACTGGCCTTTCCGATACTAACAAAGCACCAGACCTTAATGACTTTTTCATAGCTAGTGTCGAAGGTAATTATGACCTGTCATCAGATCATACTCCAGTGATCCTATCACTAAGTGAATCGGAAGTACTAGAAAAAAGTAATCCAAAGCTTGTAAATAAGAAAACAAACTGGAGCGATTTTAAAGAAAGCCTTTTATGTTTCATAAATTTAAGATCTCACATGGATATCGAGCAAATTGACCATGAAGTGGAACGCTGAAGTAAGTACTTCAACATTTTCTAATAGAAGACAGAATGAAATAAAATATACTTTAGAGATAAGAGAGTTGATAATAGAGAAAAGAAGAGCTCGAAGAAAAGGGCAAAATACAAGATTGCCAGATGATGAAACAACGTTTAACCGTATAAGCAACAATCTTAAAAAACAAATTTACAAATTCAAAAATGATTCACTCAGTACATTCCTAAGAAATTTAACGACTGATGCTTGAACCGATTTTTCACTATGGAAAGCAGCCAAGCGCCTGAAAAGACCGCAGTTACAAAACTCGCCCTTGAATTCTCAAGATAGAAAATGGATCGGTAACCCGAAAGAAAAAACTAACCTTTTCGCTGAACATCTTGCGAATGTTTTAAAGCCATACTCATCAATTGCGGCTGAAAATAGCTTACAGTTTGTTGATAAGATAGATGAAAGTGAAATACCAATTGTAAGACTTAAAGAAATAAAGGGTATGTGTTTACATCAACTACCAAATAAAAAATCACTAGGTGACGATCTAATTACTGCTCAGGTTATGAAAGAAATGCTATTGAAAGCCTTTATAAAACTCCAATATATAACAAATGCATGCCTTAAGCACCGGTATGTCCCGCACCATTGGAAAATTGCTGAAGTAATTGTCATACCAAAGCAAGGTAAGCCACCTACAGAAGTGACGGCTTACAGACCAATATCGCTTATACCAATTATGGCAAAAGTTTTTGAAAAACTGCTTCTGAAGAGACTTAGCAAAATCATAGAAGAAAGAAGGTTAATCCCAAACCATCAATTTGGCTTTAGAAATAAACATTCCACGATAGACCAAGTTCATAGAATCGGATGTAATAGAAATAGCATTAGAAGAAAAACAAGTATGTTCAGCTATTTTCTTAGATGTTGCTTTTGACAAGGTTTGGCATGAGGAACTTGAGTACAAACTGCAAAGGGATCTTCCCAGTCAGTACTTTGAAATATTAAAATCGTACATCTCAGACCGATTGTTTATAGAGTAAGGCACGATCTAGAATACTCGGAATTGAAGAAAATAGAAGCAGGTGTACCACAAGGAAGTGTCCTTGGTCCTACGCTCTATTTACTGTACACAAGGGATATTCCAGTTGGTAATCACACCATAATGGCTACTTTTGCAGATGATACCGCAATTTTGGTACCCTACAAATGTGTCTCTAAGGCAGCACTAAAACTACAAAATGTCGTCGCACAGTGAGAGCTTCGACCGAAAAATGCCGTATCAAACTCAATGAAACAGAATCTTTACATATACCTGAACTTTACAAATTAAAAGATAAACAATATTCCAATATTTATTTATTTATTTATTTATTTTCGTCAATCAAGTTACAAACTTTTTATAGACTACATTAATAACAATAGAATATACATACATCTTCGATATTTAAATAATAAAATAAATAACACACTCAATACATTTTTCTTAATTACATTTCGATTTACATTAAAGTCAATAGCTGAGTCAAATTCATTGAAATTTATACAAGCATTTGTGATTGGATTATGTCTAGCATAACTTGTACTATGGTAAGGAACATGTAAAAAATCGCTATCTCTTGGGCGGAAGCTACGAGCTGGAGCGTAAATATTAAACATTGATAACAACATTGGACAATCAATATTAGAACTAAGGACATCATAAGCAAAAAGGACAGAATACAATTTTCTTCTCAAAACTAGAGGTTTTAAGTCTATAAGAGTACATCTAGTCTCATAACATGGAACATCTGAATTTTTATAAATTTTACGCAAAGCAAACTTTGTAAATTTTTCTGAATCTTTTCAATACGATAAATGCTCGATTGAGCGTAGAGATTCCATATAACGCAACAATATTCTAACAGCGGTCTAACAAGAGATAAGTATAGTGTTTTTAGTGTATTAGGATCATTACAAAGTTTTGAGTTTCGAACTATGAAGCCCAACATTGAGTTAGCTTTGGAAATGACATGATCTATATGAAGTGAAAAACTCATTTTGGAGTCAAAAATCACTCCTAGGTCTTTCTGACTATCAAATCTCTGCAAAGTATCAAAACTAAGTTTTTATTCAAAAAACAAGGGATTTAAGATTTTTGAATAAGTAACAACACTACATTTACCGTTGTTAAAATAAAGTCCATTTAATTTACACCAAAAAAGTACTTCATTAAGATCATTCTGGACATTTTCCGCATCTTCAAGACATCTTATGCTGCTGAAGAGTTTAAGATCATCAGCATACAAAAGACATTTTGTGTGTAGAAGATATTGCGGTAGGTCGTTAGTAAAAATAATGAAAAGGAGCGGTCCAAGATGGCTACCTTGTGGAACTCCGGAAAAGTTCATTATTTCTTTAGAAAACACATTACCAATTTTAACATATTGTTTTCGCCCAACTAAGTAACTTTGAATCCATTTAAGAAGCACACAGTGAAATCCAAACAATTCAAGTTTTCTTATTAGAATATTGTGTTGAACACGATCAAATGCCTTCGAAAAATCTGTATAGATAGTGTCAACTTGTAATCGTTTTTCCATACAGTCAAGGCAGTAGCTTGTAAAAATTGATAAGTTAGTTGCTGTCGATTTGCCACTCATAAATCTGTGTTGGAATTCAGAAATATAGTTCTTAATTAAAGAATATAATTTGTTTTTCACTATTGCTTCAAATACTTTAGGGACTAACTGTAGCTTAGCAATAGGTCTATAGTTTTCGACAGAGCTTTTAGATCCTGCTTTATGGAGTGGAGTGATTATAGAAGACTTCCACGTGTCTAAAAATATTCCTTGGCTTAAAGATAGGTTAAAAATGTAGCAAAGTGGACCAGCAAGGTTGTATCTACACTCCTTTAAGAGAATTGGTGGGAAATTATCAGATGCTACTGTGTAATTATTATCAAGGGAGGATAGAGACGCTAGCACATCATCAACAGATAAATTTAGAGCACCCATATCATTGAAGAAAAGATAATGTACCATTCCATCGTAATTAAAATTTAAATTTATGAAGTTTGATTGAAAAAATGAGGCAAAATTATTGCAAATTGTATATATATTTTCAGATGAGCCCCTTTGTACGAAACGTTTAATAGAATCCCAATCTATTTTCGTTTTGTATTTAAAAATGATCAAAAACATTTTGAATTGGTTTTAATTTTCGATTCAAGAGATCAAATGTACTGCTTATATGTAAATTTCTTTAAAAATTTGTATTCTCTCCTTATTTGACAAAATTGATCACGAAAAGCAGCTGAAATTTTACTTTTTTATGTAGCTTGTTCATTACATTTTTTAATCTTAATAAGCTTTTGTTAAACCAAACCAGTCTTTTAGAATTTTTAAATTTTTTTAAGGAACGAACTTTGAAATAGTATAAACTACAGTATTCCGAAACGTAGTATAAGCTAGTTCTAAATTAGTACAATGAAAAAGTTGTTGCCAATCAATTGATTTTAAATAAGTATGTATTTATTGAGGCATAATCAGCATTTTTACATATTTAAACTTGTAATATTGTCAATCACACTGTACTTAAAATTTGTATTAACATTACAAGGAAACATTTTTTTATCCTCATTCGAGTACAACCATTCAATATTGGGTAGATTAAAATCACCATTAATTACAAAATAACAATTCTCATCTGTTTTTTTAGCAATATCTAAAATATTTTTAATATGAGCATCATATATGATATATTGTGACAAAGGCGGAATATGAGAAACAAAAAAGTATACATGAATAATGTTTAGAGTAGGCGGAACAGGTAAATCTACACATACACAAATTTTCTCAATATCGCATGAAACATTAGATAATACAATTTCTCTACTTGAATACTCAGAGCTTACAGCTAACAAAACACCACCTCCTCTATTTAAACCTGTTTGGTTGTAGCGACGATCTCGTCGAAAAACATTAAAATCGGAAGTGAAAAATTCACTATTTAAAAAATTTTCATTTAACCATGTTTCGGTAATAGCAATAATGTCATATGGACAGTCAGCAGCAGCAATAAAAAAATCATTTGATTTTGTTCTCATACCTCCAGCATTATGATAATACATAGAAAAGCATTTACTCACTTGAGCATCAGCAAATGTCTTATTTATGTATTCGGAACCTGTTGATTTTGGCCCGATTCGTTTTTTGGACGGCTTACAAACGGCTTAATTTGAACGCCTATTGGCCACATATCTGTTTTAAAGGACTCTATTAAAAGATGCGGGAACACCAAGTTTAAAGTTGATAAAATGAAGACTCGTAATATCTACACCCTTTTTAACCAACTTAGAGCATATTTAGCTAGTTGCTGGCAAGTTTAGCTTGGATGCAACAAAATTTATGGCATCCACTTTGGTGACTGTGTTCATAAGTCGAGATATATGCATAAAACGTAGCCTACGTACAGATGGAAGAGCATTTGTAGCATCAGCATCGCAGCCTATTAAATGATTTGATCTTGGTTTTCTGAATTCAACATCAGGGGATACATCTTTATTCTTTTTTTTTTAACATTAGTATCATCAGCAGCAGCGGCTTTGAAACCACCAGCAACAACTATTGCATCATCGGCAACAGCAGCAACAATAACATCGACAATCTTACCAACACGAGCATTTTGTTTATCAACAGAATTTCTGTCAACAGTCTTATGGCTTTCTGAGGGATTCAATGTATCAGCAACTTGAGCATCACCAGCAGCATTCTCGTTATCAACAGCAGATGTATCTGCAACATCGTTTTTTATAGCAACAGGTACATCCACAGCAACATTATTGTCAACATTATCAGCATCATCATCGGAATCAACAACAATAGCATCATGTTCAGCAACAAAATCTTCAGCATTGGAAATGAGAGCATCATTTTTAAATGAATCGATCTCTTTTGAAACATTATCATGAGTCTTTGTCATGGTAGTAGGAGTACAAGATGACTTTGATTGAGGGGTCGAACATTCAGCACTAGAAACTTTTTTAGCATCAGAAATAGAAAGCCGTTTGGTACTAACACTAACTTTAGGGATTCTCTGAGCACGAGTAGTATCGCGAATTTGGCGACTTGTGTTCAATTTAAGTGTATTAACACTTGATGACTTTGAGATGTTAAATTTAAGGGAGCGTTTTCAATTAAATACTCTGAGATTTCTCTCAATTTAATAAAACAAATTTGTAGTGGAACTTTTACACACTTATGACATTTAAAGAATAAATTTTAGTTAGATTTTATAGTTTTTAAATCTTTTTTGTTGATATTACAACAATCACAATGTGAGTTTATGCCACACAAATTATTTTAAAGCATTTACAGTATTTAGAATTCATTTTTAAAGAATTTAAGTGAAAGAGCTTATAAAACACATCCGTTAAGTATGAAACTAGTCGATTTTAATTAATAATAAAGTTGTACCTTACGCCAATACGGCCAGATACCTTGGAATGACTTTGGATGCAAAACTAAAGTGGAAAAAAACATCAAAAAGAAAAGCGAAGAACTAAATTTGAAATATAGAAAAATGTGCTGGTTACTTGGTAACAACTTTGATTTATCAATCCAAAACAAAATAATGCTGTATAATCAAGTACTAAAGCCTGTTTGGACCTATGGAATTCAATTACGGGGTTGTATCTACAAAGTTGTTGTATTTACAAAGAAAACAAATACCGAAATCATTAAAAAATTAAAAAACAAAGTCCTTCGTGGAATAGTTAATGCACCTTGGTACATAAGAAATACCGATCTACATCGTGACTTACAAATAGAAATGGTTACAGAAGTTGTTAAAAAATACGCTGTATCGCACAACCAGAGACTGCAAAGTCATACTAATTATGAAATGTAGTCCGTCTTGAATATAAGAAACCATGTTCGGAGATTAAGACAATCCAAGCCTCATGAGCTTATGGTCTAAAAAAACATTGGAAAGCATTATAAGTTTAAACTTCCCCCAAAGTGATTGTACAAAGTTAAGAAAGAAAAATCTGTAGTCGATCCTTCAAGATTTAATCCTGATGAGGAGGTTGTTTTAGTGGTTAATAGTCCCACACAACTTGGTGTCGAATACTGCCAAGTGTCTTTTGAAGATTTCCTCCTGTCAAAAAATAGAGTATGGGATGCGGCCCACTCTGATAACTTCCCATCCGTTTGTCGCTTTGTCTTGCTTAAAAGTTTGTCTATGTACTCGTATCAGTTTTTACCTAATTTGCGTACTATTTTTTGTACATTTTATTTTTTATGAAAAAACGGACTGTTGGATTCTTATATAAATATTACTGAATATTTAAAACAATATTTCCTGTGAAATAAAATAAGTTTGAAGCCAATATTTTTAATTTTTGAAAAGCTATTTCAGTCGAAAGTATATTTTTACAAAGTTTTAATACTGTTTTGTTTCGAGTTTTATTTTTTGCCAATTCGATTTTTTCAAAATTTTATAGAATGTTGAAAACAATATTTCTTATAAGATAAAATTAGTTTGAAGCCGATATTTCAAAGTTTTGAAAAGACATTTGA